>NC_042978.1:49278369-49385869 GCF_901001165.1 Salmo trutta | reverse complement strand
CTTTTAGTTCTGATTAAAAGCTTTCAAAACGTGTTTAGAATTTATAGTTGGTTTGAGGCAGTGTTTCCGCTGCAGTCATTTACATGTGACGCTGCGCCGTGGCAAAATTATTGCTGCCACACCCCAAAATATGGAACATAAATACAAATCTGACGATGCGCACTTTGAAGATGCTAGAACAGTCCGAATGAACTTTTCCTCTGCAAACAAAATGAGTAATGAATAGAAAAATCAGACAACCCATTATAGAATAGTTGATCTATTTATCTAGTCAGGTAACGGTGTTAACTTTTTAAGGTATAGGGGGCAGTATTTTCATTTTCGGATGAAAAGCGTGCCCAGAGTAAACTGCCTAATACTCGGGCCCAGAGTCAAATATTTGCATATTATTAGTAGATTTGGATAGAAAACACTCTGAAGTTTCTAAAACTGTTTGAATGATGTCTGTGAGTATAACAGAACTCATATGGCAGGCAAAAACCTGAGAAAAATCCAACCAGGAAGTGGGAAATCTGATGCTTGTAGTCTTTTCAAGTAATTGCCTATCTAACACACAGTGACTTAGGGTTCATTTTGCTCTTCCTAAGGCTTCCACTAGATGTCAACAGTCTTTAGAACCTTGTTTCAGGCTTTTGCAGTGAACAGAGAGCGAACAAGAAGGCCAGGAAGTTGGTGACTCAGAAAATGACATGAGTTCATTGGTGCGCATACACGTGATGAGGTAGCTGTGTTCCATAACATTGGAATCGTCCGGTTGGAATATTGAAGTTTTATGTTAAAAAGGCCCTAAAGATTGATGCTATACAACGTTTGACATGTTTCTACGAACGTAAATATATAACTTTTTTTGACTTTTCGTCGTGAAATTTTCGTCGTGCTTCCTACATTTGGAGCAGCTTACTGAACGCACAAACAACAAGGAGGTATTTGGACATAAATTATGGACTTTATCGAACAAAACATTTATTGTGGACCTGGTATTCCTGAGAGTGCATTCTGATGAAGATCAAAGGTACGTGAATATTTATAATGCTATTTATGATTTTAGATGACTCAATGTGGTTAGATTAACGAGAAGTTTATCTTTAAAATGGTGTAAAATAGTTGATTGTTTGAGAAAATGAAATGAGATTTTTGCTGTTTTGTATTTCGCGCCATGCTATTTCACTGGCTTTACAGAGAAAGCACATTTTTCAATATTCTGAGTACATAGCTCAGCCATCAAAGCAAGCTATACAGATACCCGCCAAGTTCTGGGGTCAACTAAACTCTGAATTAGTATTATAAATATTCTCTTACATTTGCTGATCTTCGTCAGAATGCACTCCCAGGGCTCCTACTTCCACAAGAAATGTTATTTTTGATCAAAATACTCCATATTTATGTCCAAATACCTCCGTTTTGTTTGTGCGTTCAGATCACTATCCAAAGGCATAACGCGCGAGCGTAAATCCAGACACGAAAAGTCAAATAGTTCCATTGCCGTTCATAGAAACATGTCAAACGTTGTTTACAATCAATCCTTAGGGTCTTTTTAACATAAAACGTTGATAATATTCCAACCGGACAATAGCGTATTCATTACAGAGGAAAAAGAAGGAGCGGCCCGCCAAATGTGCCCGCGCAGTAAACAACTCACTGGTCCCAGGCAGTCCACTCATTGACTGAGCTCCTATTTTCTGCCCAGTAACAGGAGAAGGATGAAACACATTTCTAAAGGCTGTTGACAGCCAATGGAAGCCTTAGGAAGTGCAACGTGACCCCACAGACACTGTAGTTTCGGTAGGGATTCAAAAGAAGAACTACAATTCTCAGATTTCTATCCAAATCTACTAATAACATGCAAATATTTGACTCTGGGCCCGAGTATTAGGCAGTTTACTAGGGGCACGCTTTTCATCCGAAAATGAAAATACTGCCCCCTATACCTTAAAAAGTTAATTAACTCAGGAACTACACCTGTGTATAAGCACCTGCTTTCAATATACTTTGTAACCATCATTTACTCAAGTCTTTCCATTATTTTGGCAGTTACCTTTACACTGTAATTTACCGATGGTCACCAACTAGCCCCATAGGGATATCAAAAGTGAACCCAACTTTACCACGGGCATTACGGTCGGGTCGCATGCAGCTGCACTCCTAATTGATAATTACTAATGCTGTGGGCAGGATTAAAACAAACCCAACTTTAAAATGTACGTTGTGATGCAGTAAAGACCACAAACCTCACCAAAAAAAAATAATAATAATAAAAAAAATAACTATTTTGGATGAGACTGACTTCATGACCAAAATGATCCTATTTCCACTTTGTAGTCAATTTCGACAGTAGAATAAATGTTTCTGACTCATATTGATGCCACACAGGCCGTTTTTCTAAATGAAGTCGATTTTTAGGGGCTGTTGGTCTTTAAAAATGTCTATGTTATTCGTCTTATTCATTATGATGGAAACAGGATAAACTGATCCTATATCAGCACTTTATGACTCTTTGTAAACACGACTCCTAGACTGGTGACCTCATAGAATAACATTAAAAAAACTCATCACTAAATGTAATTGAATAGGATCTGTGTGGGTGGTGTTACCTGTAGTGGTGGTGCCTGAGCCAGTGTTGGTGGTGGTTAGAATAGGTGCCACCGTCGCTGCAGCAACCGGAGTGCCAGAACAGAAGATGGATTTCTGTAATACAAGGAAGTGTATTTTCTTCTATTTTTCCTGTCGAAGTGTCACCAGAAAACCTGACTTGAGGAGAACAACCATAGAACATCTTACCCTCCCCTCCGTATGTATTTGGACAGCGAAGCTATAAAATAATAAAACAAATGGTGCATTTGGCCATATACAGTACTCCACCATTTTGGATTTGAAATCAAATATTTCATATGAGGCAACCGTACAGAACGTCACCTTTTATTTGAGGGTATTTTCATACATCTGTTCTACTGTTTAGAAATTAAAATCCGTATACATATATAAAACACACACACACACACACACACACACACACACACACACACACACACACACACAGTACCAGTCAAAAGTTTGACACACCTACTCATTCAAGGGTTTTTCTTTATTTTTTACATTGTAGAATAATAGTGAAGACATTAAAACTATGAAATAACACATATGAAATCATGTAGTAACCAAAAAAGTGTTCAATTGCTGATTTCTGAGGCTGGTAACTCTAATGAACTTATCCTTTGCAGCAGAGGTAACTCTGGGTCTTCCTTTCCTGTGTTGGTCCTCATGAGAGACAGTTTCATCATAGCGCTTGATGGTTTTGCAACTGCACTTGGAAGAAACGTTAAAAGTTCTTGAAATGTTCCGTATTGACTGACTGACCTTCATTGACTGACCTTCATGTCTTAAAGTAATGGACTGTCGTTTCTCTTTGCTTATTTGAGCGGTTCTTGCCATTAATATGGACTTGGTCTTTTACCAAATAGGACTGCCTTCTGTATACCACCCCTACCATGTCACAATACAACTGATTGGCTCAAACGCATTAAGAAGGAAAGAAATTCCACAAATGAACTTTTAAGAAGGCACATCTGTTAACTGAAATGCATTCCAGGTGACTACCTCATAAAGCTGGTTGAGAGAATGCCAAGAGTGTGCAACGCTGTCATCAAGGCAAAGGGTGGCTACTTTGAAGAATCTCAAATATATTTTGATTTGTTGAACACTTTTTTGGTTACTACATGATTCCATATGTGTTATTTCATAGTTTTGATGTCTTCACTATTATTCTACAATGTAAAAAATAGTAAAAAGAAAGAAAATCCCTGAGTAGGTGTGTCCAAACTTTTGACTGGTACTGTATGTGAGAATGCTGCTCAGTGACTACAGCTCAGCGTTCAACACAACAGTGCCCACAAAGCTCATCACTAAGCTAAGGACCCTGGGACTAAACACCTCCCTCTGCAACTGGATCCTGGACTTCCTGACGGGTGGTAAGGGTAGGCAACAACACATCTGCCACGCTGATACTCAACACGGGGCCCCTCAGGGGTGTGTACTTAGTCCCCTTCTATACTCCCTGTTCACCCACAATTGTGTGGCCAAACACGACTCCAACACCATCATTAAGTTTGCTGACGACACAACAGTGGTAGGCCTGATCACCAACAATGATGAGACAGCCTATAGGGAGGAGGTCAGAGACCTGGCCGTGTGGTACCAGAACAACAACATCTCCCTCAACGTGAACAAAACAAAGGAGCTGATCGTGAACTACAGGAAAAGGAGGGCCGAAAACGCCCCCATTCTCATCGACGGGGCTGTAATGGAGCGGGTCAAGAGTTTCAAGTTCCTTGGTGTCCACATCACCAACAAACTATCATGGTGCAAACACACCAAACCAGTCGTAAAGAGGGCACAACAACACCCATTCCCCCTCAGGAGACTGAAAAGATTTGTCATGGGTCGCCAGATCCTTAAAAAGTTCTACAGCTGCAACAAAGAGCATCCTGACCGGTTGCATCCCCGCCTGGTATGGCAACTGCTCGGCATCTAACCGTAAGGCGCTACAGAGGGTAATAAGTACAGCCCAGTACATCACTGGGGCCAAGCTTCCTGCCATCCAGGACCTATAATCTAGAGGAAAGGCCAAAATGTTTTTTTAAAAGACCCCAGCCACCCAAGTCATAGACTGTTCTCTTTGCTACCACATGGCAAGCGGTACCGGAGCTCCAAGTCTAGGTCCAAAAAGGCGCCTTACCAGCTTCTACCCCCAAGCCATAAGACTGCTGAAAATTAATCAAATGGCCACCGGACAATTTGCATTGACCCCCCCCACCCACCCTTTGTTTTTACACTGCTGCAACGTGCTGTTTATTATCAATGCATAGTCACTTTACCCCTACCTACATGTAAGAATTACCTTGACTAACCTGTACCCCCACACATTGAATCAGTACCGGTACCCCCTGTATATAGCCTCCACATTGACTCTGTACCGGTACCCCCTGTATATAGCCTCCACATTGACTCTGTACCGGTACCCCCTGTATATAGCCTCCACATTGAATCAGTACCGGTACCCCCTGTATATAGCCTCCACATTGACTCTGTACCGGTACCCCCTGTATATAGCCTCCACATTGACTCTGTACCGGTACCCCCTGTATATAGCCTCCACATTGACTCTGTACCGGTACCCCCTGTATATAGCCTCCACATTGACTCTGTACCGGTACCCCCTGTATATAGCCTCCACATTGACTCTGTACCGGTACCCCCTGTATATAGCCTCCACATTGACTCTGTACCGTACCCCCCTGTATATAGCCTCCACATTGACTCTGTATCGGTACCCCCTGTATATAGTCTCCACATTGACTCTGTACCGGTACACCCTGTATATAGCCTCCACATTGACTCTGTACCGGTACCCCCTGTATATAGCCTCCACATTGACTCTGTACCGGTACCCCCTGTATATAGCCTCCACATTGACTCTGTACCGGTACCCCCTGTATATAGCCTCCACATTGACTCTGTACCGGTACCCCCTGTATATAGCCTCCACATTGACTCTGTATCGGTACCCCCTGTATATAGCCTCCACATTGACTCTGTACCGGTACCCCCTGTATATAGCCTCCACATTGACTCTGTACCGGTACCCCCCTGTATATAGCCTCCACATTGACTCTGTACCAGTACCCCCTGTATATAGCCCTCCACGTGAATCAGTACCGGTACCCCCCTGTATATAGCCTCCACATTGACTCTGTACCGGTAACGACCCCCTGTATAGAGCCTCCACATTGACTCTGTACCGGTACCCCTGTATAGCCTCCACATTGACTCTGTACCGGTACCCCCTGATTAGCCTCCACTTGACTCTGTACCAGTACCCCCTGTATATAGCCTCCACATTGACTCTGTACCGGTACCACCCTGTATATGCCTCCACTTGACTCTGTACCGGTACCCCCTGTATATAGCCTCCACATTGGACTCTGTACCGGTACCCCCCTGTAATATAGCCTCCACATTGACTCTGTACCGTTACCAGCAGCCCCTGTATAAGCCTCCACATTGACTCTGGACCGGTACCCCCTGTATATAGCCTCCACATTGACTCTGTACCGGTACCCCCCTGTATATAGCCGCCACATTGACTCTGTACCCGGTACTCCCTGTATATAGCCTCCACATTGACTCTGTACCGGTACCCCCTGTATATAGCCTCCACATTGACTCTGTACCGGTACCCCCTGTATATAGCCTCCACATTGACTCTGTACCGGTACCCCTGTATATAGCCTCCACATTGACTCTGTACCGGTACCCCCTGTATATAGCCTCCACATTGACTCTGTACCGGTACCCCCTGTATATAGCCTCCACATTGACTCTGTACCCGGTACCCCCCCTGTATATAGCCTCCACATTGACTCTGTACCTGGTACCCCCTGTATATAGCCTCCACATTGACTCTGTACCGGTACCCCTGTATATAGCCTCCACATTGACTCTGTACCGGTGACCCCCTGTATATAGCCTCCACATTGACTCTGTACCGGTACCCCCTGTCTATAGCCTCCACATTGACTCTGGTACCGGTACCCCCTGTAATAGCCTCCACATTGACTCTGTACCGGTTACCCCCTGTATATAGCCTCCACATTGACTCTGTACCGTACTGCCCCCCTGTATATAGCCTCCACAGTGACTCTGCTACCGGTACCCCCTGTATATAGCATCCACATTGACTCTGTACGGTACCCCCTGTATATAGCCTCCACATTGACTCTGTACCTGGGACCCCCTGTATATAGCCTCCACATTGACTCTGTACCGGGACCCCCTGTATATAGCCTCCACATTGACTCTGTACCGGTACCACCCTGTATATAGCCTCCACATTGACTCTGTACCGGTACCCCATGTATATAGCCTCCACATTGACTCTGTACCCGGTACCCCCTGTATATAGCCTCCACATTGACTCTGTACCCGTACCCCCTGTATATAGCCTCCACATTGACTCTTACCCGGTACCCCCTGTTGTATATAGCCTCCACATTGACTCTGTACCGGTACCCCCTGTATATAGCCTCCACATTGACTCTGTACCGGTACCCCCTGTATCTAGCCTCAAATTGTGCACTCCTTACAGTGACTCTGTACCGGTACCCCCTGTATATAGCCTCCACATTGACTCTGTACCGGTACCCCCTGTATATAGCCTCCACATTGACTCTGTACCGGTACCCCTGTATATAGCCTCCACATTGACTCTGTACCGGTTACCCCTGTATATAGCCTCCACATTGACTCTTGTACCGGTACCCCCTGTATATAGCCTCCACATTGACTCTGTACCGGTACCCCCTGTATATAGCCTCCACATTGACTCTGTACCGGTACCCCCTGTATATAGCCTCCACATTGACTCTGTACCGGTACCCCCCTGTATATAGCCTCCACATTGACTCTGTACCGGTACCCCCTGTATATAGCCTCCACATTGACTCTGTACCGGTACCCCCTGTATATAGCCTCCACATTGACTCTGTACCGGTACCCCCCTGTATATAGCCTCCACATGACTCTGTACCGGTACCCCCTGTATATAGCCTCCACATTGACTCTGTACCGGTACACCCTGTATATAGCCTCCACATTGACTCTGTACCGGTACCCTCTGTATATAGCCTCCACATTGACTCTGTCCCGGTACCCCCTGTATATAGCCTCCACATTGACTCTGTACCGGTACCCCCTGTACATAGCCTCCACATTGACTCTGTACCGGTACCCCCTGTACATAGCCTCCACATTGACTCTGTACCGGTACCCCCTGTACATAGCCTCCACATTGACTCTGTACCGGTACCCCCTGTATATAGCCTCCACATTGACTCTGTACCGGTACCCCCTGTATATATCCTCCACATTGACTCTGTACCGGTACCCCCCTGTATATAGCCTCCACATTGACTCTGTACCGGTACCCCCCTGTATATAGTCTCCACATTGGACTCTGTACTGGTACCCCCTGTATATAGCCTCCACATGACTCTGTACTGGTACCCCCCTGTATATAGCCTCCACATTGACTCTGTACCGGTACCCCCTGTATATAGCCTCCACATTGACTCTGTACCGGTACCCCCTGTATATAGCCTCCACATTGACTCTGTACCGGTACCCCCTGTATATAGCCTCCACATTGACTCTGTACCCCCTGTATATAGCCTCCACATTGACTCTGTACCGGTACCCCCTGTATATAGCCTCCACATTGACTCTGTACCGGTACCTCCTGTATATAGCCTCCACATTGACTCTGTACCGGTACCCCCTGTATATAGCCTCCACATTGACTCTGTACCGGTACCCCCTGTATATAGCCTCCACATTGACTCTGTACCGTAACACCCTGTATATAGCCTCCACATTGACTCTGTACCGGTACCCCCTGTATATAGCCTCCACATTGACTCTGTACCGTAATACCCTGTATATAGCCTCCACATTGACTCTGTACCGTAATACCCTGTATATAGCCTCCACATTGACTCTGTACCGTAATACCCTGTATATAGCCTCCACATTGACTCTGTACCGGTACCCCCTGTATATAGCCTCCACATTGACTCTGTACCGGTACCTCCTGTATATAGCCTCCACATTGACTCTGTACCGGTACCCCCTGTATATAGCCTCCACATTGACTCTGTACCGTAATACCCTGTATATAGCCTCCACATTGACTCTGTACCGTAATACCCTGTATATAGCCTCCACATTGACTCTGTACCGTAATACCCTGTATATAGCCTCCACATTGACTCTGTACCGTAATACCCTGTATATAGCCTCCACATTGACTCTGTACCGTAACCCCTGTATATAGTCTCCACATTGACTCTGTACCAGTACCCCCTGTATATAGCCTCCACATTGACTCTGTACCGGTACCCCCTGTATATAGCCTCCACATTGACTCTGTACCGGTACCCCCTGTATATAGCCTCCACATTGACTCTGTACCGTAACACCCTGTATATAGCCTCCACATTGACTCTGTACCGGTACCCCCTGTATATAGCCTCCACATTGACTCTGTATCGTAATACCCTGTATATAGCCTCCACATTGACTCTATACCCGTACCCCCTGTATATAGCCTCCACATTGACTCTGTACCGTAACACCCTGTATATAGCCTCCACATTGACTCTGTATCGTAATACCCTGTATATAGCCTCCACATTGACTCCGTACCGTAATACCCTGTATATAGCCTCCACATTGACTCCGTACCGTAATACCCTGTATATAGCCTCCACATTGACTCCGTACCGTAATACCCTGTATATAGCCTCCACATTGACTCCGTACCGTAATACCCTGTATATAGCCTCCACATTGACTCTGTACCGGTACCCCCTGTATATAGCCTCCACATTGACTCTGTACCGGTACCCCCTGTATATAGCCTCCACATTGACTCTGTACCGGTACCCCCTGTATATAGCCTCCACATTGACTCTGTACCGGGACCCCCTGTATATAGCCTCCACATTGACTCTGTACCGTAATAACCTGTATATAGCCTCCACATTGTACTTTCTTTTTTTTCTTTTTTTTTTTAACTTTAATTTATTTTGTAAATATTTTCTTCAACTCTATTTTCTTAAAACTGCACTGTTGGTAAAGTGCTTGTAAGTAAGCATTTAACGGTAAGGTCTACACCTGTTGTATTCGGCGCATGTGACAAATACAATTTGATTTGATTTATATATACACTCGCCACTGGAAGATGTCATAAGTATTTGGAGAAAATTCACTTATAGTGTATTTAAGTAATCAAAAGTGTATTATTTGGTCCCATTTTTCCTCGCATACAATGACTACGTCAAGCTTGTGACTCTACAGACCCATTGGATGCATTTACAGCTTGTTCTCGTTGTTTCGAACTGTTCTTCGCCCAACAGGAAGTGAATGGTGAATAATGTATTGTCATTTTGGAGTCACTTTTTATTGTAAGTAAGAATAAAAATATGTTTCTGAACACATCTACATTAATGTGGATGCCACAATGATTATGGATAATTATGAATTAATTATGAATGATAAAAAGTGAGAAAGTTACAGAGGGACAAAAAATATAACCCCCCCCCTCCCCCCCCAAATACTAATCTCCCCTATTTTTGGTAATGGAGATAGAGGCTACAACAAAACATGCTAACCTAACTTTCCTCACTCATCATTATTCATTGCCTATTTTTGTTAAACATGGCATTATCAGGATTCATTTAGAAATGTCTAGATTACTCCAGTCATTATTCCCCATTCACTTCCTATTGGGCAAAATATGGGACCAAATACTAAACATTTGACTATTGTAATACTCTATAAGTGAATTTTATCCAAAAACAGATGTAGGATCTTAATTTGAGCCAGTTCGCTACAATAGTTCAATTATACATTTTTTTGTAAGGGAAAAATCAAGTCTGAAATTTCTAAGTAGAACTTTACTAACTTCAGAAGTCTTTTTAAACCTCAAATACACTGTTAAACATTTCCTGCAAGTTAAACATTTCCTGCAACAGGGAGATCAAATTAAGATCCTATATCTGTACTTCTTCAAAAGGGGGACTAGATATATAAAGTGCTTTCATTTATAAACAGTAAAACAGATATGTATATGAAAATACCCTCAAATAAAAGTTGACATTCTATACTGTTGCCTGATACTAAACATTTGATCTCAAATCCAAAATGCTGGAGTATAGCGCCAAAGGTAAATATTTATCTTCACAGGTTCTGACCTGTGTCATGGTGTGGGGGGGCTGTGGTTTCTGCCCCCCTATAGCAGGGTGGGATGGCAGGGTGATGCGTGTGGCTGTGTCCCTGGCCCCCTGGGGACGCTGGATACTGATGGTGGCCGGAGGAGGATGGATGGTCAGCCCTGGATGCCTGGAGGAGGTAACACAAGACATCATCAACCCACCATCCCTTTTAATGCGACATCATCAACCCACCATCCCTTTTAATGCGACATCATCAACCCACCATCCCTTTTAATGTGACATCATCAACCCACCATCCCTTTTAATGTGACATCATCAACCCACCATCCCTTTTAATGCGACATCATCAACCCACCATCCCTTTTAATGCGACATCATCAACCCACCATCCCTTTTAATGTGACATCATCAACCCACCATCCCTTTTAATTTGACATCATCAACCCACCACCCCTTTTAATGCGACATCATCAACCCACCATCCCTTTTAATGCGACATCATCAACCCACCATCCCTTTTAATGCGACATCATCAACCCACCATCCCTTTTAATGCGACATCATCAACCCACCACCCCTTTTAATGTGACATCATCAACCCACCATCCCTTTTAATGTGACATCATCAACCCACCATCCCTTTTAATGCGACATCATCAACCCACCATCCCTTTTAATGCGACATCATCAACCCACCATCCCTTTTAATGCGACATCATCAACCCACCATCCCTTTTAATGCGACATCATCAACCCACCATCCCTTTTAATGCGACATCATCAACCCACCATCCCTTTTAATGCGACATCATCAACCCACCATCCCTTTTAATGTGACATCATCAACCCACCATCCCTTTTAATGCGACATCATCAACCCACCATCCCTTTTAATGTGACATCATCAACCCACCATCCCTTTTAATGCGACATCATCAACCCACCATCCCTTTTAATGCGACATCATCAACCCACCATCCCTTTTAATGCGACATCATCAACCCACCATCCCTTTTAATGCGACATCATCAACCCACCATCCCTTTTAATGCGACATCATCAACCCACCATCCCTTTTAATGTGAAAGCTCTGGTGGGTATTGTTTCAATATATTATACATGGTCAATAAACTTCCAATTTGAATTCTAAACCTTGTGGGCACAAACACACATGTTGTCATGTATACAAGTGGTTAAAGGTAAGACCTACTTTTTTTCTTCTCATTTATACAAGTGGTTAAAGGGAAGTCCTATTGTTTTTTTCTCTCATTCATACAGGTGGTTAAAAGGAAGTTCTATTGTTTATTTTGTCATTTATACAGGGGGTTTCATTTGGGAGCACTGTGCAAAAAAACAAAATCCTATATTTGTTTTCTTTCTGTGTTTCTGTACCGTTGTTTCCCCGAGCGCAGATTTGTTAGCGTCATGCCTGTACCATTACAACAGAGTAAACGGCTTGTTTCTAATCCAAACAGTGCAAAAGATCTGACACATATTACCGGCACAATCTTTTTCTCCTCCTGTCATAAACTATGTCGCAGGCTGTTCTAAAACTACTCGCAGGCTACATTTGTTTTACACCTTGTTCCAGTCATGTTACCTCATTAGCTAGCTAACAACCTGGTAACTTTACCAGTACATCCAAACATCAGTCATGTTACCTCATTAGCTAGCTAGCTAACAACCTGGTAACTTTACCAGTGCATCCAAACATCAGTCATGTTACCTCATTAGCTAGCTAGCTAACAACCTGGTAACTTTACCAGTGCATCCAAACATCAGTCATGTTACCTCATTAGCTAGCTAGCTATCAACCTGGTAACTTTACCAGTACATCCAAACATCAGTCATGTTACCTCATTAGCTAGCTAACAACCTGGTAACTTTACCAGTGCATCCAAACATCAGTCATGTTACCTCATTAGCTAGCTAGCTAACAACCTGGTAACTTTACCAGTACATCCAAACATCAGTCATGTTACCTCATTAGCTAGCTAGCTAACAACCTGGTCACTTTACCAGTGCATCCAAACATCAGTCATGTTACCTCATTAGCTAGCTAGCTAACAACCTGGTAACTTTACCAGTGCATCCAAACATCAGTCATGTTACCTCATTAGCTAGCTAGCTAACAACCTGGTAACTTTACCAGTACATCCAAGCATCAGTCATGTTACCTCATTAGCTAGCTAGCTAACAACCTGGTAACTTTACCAGTGCATCCAAACATCAGTCATGTTACCTCATTAGCTAGCTAGCTAACAACCTGGTAACTTTACCAGTGCATCCAAACATCAGTCATGTTACCTCATTAGCTAGCTAACAACCTGGTAACTTTACCAGTGCATCCAAACATCAGTCATGTTACCTCATTAGCTAGCTAACAACCTGGTAACTTTACCAGTGCATCCAAACATCAGTCATGTTACCTCATTAGCTAGCTAGCTAACAACCTGGTAACTTTACCAGTGCATCCAAACATCAGTCATGTTACCTCATTAGCTAGCTAGCTAACAACCTGGTAACTTTACCAGTACATCCAAAAATCAGTCATGTTACCTCATTAGCTAGCTAGCTAACAACCTGGTAACTTTACCAGTGCATCCAAACATCAGTCATGTTACCTCATTAGCTAGCTAACAACCTGGTAACTTTACCAGTACATCCAAACATCAGTCATGTTACCTCATTAGCTAGCTAGCTAACAACCTGGTAACTTTACCAGTACATCCAAACATCAGTCATGTTACCTCATTAGCTAGCTAGCTAACAACCTGGTAACTTTACCAGTGCATCCAAACATCAGTCATGTTACCTCATTAGCTAGCTAACAACCTGGTAACTTTACCAGTGCATCCAAACATCAGTCATGTTACCTCATTAGCTAGCTAGCTAACAACCTGGTAACTTTACCAGTGCATCCAAACATCAGTCATGTTACCTCATTAGCTAGCTAGCTAACAACCTGGTAGCTTTACCAGTGCATCCAAACATCAGTCATGTTACCTCATTAGCTAGCCAGCTAACAACCGGGTAACTTTACCAGTGCATCCAAACATCAGTCATGTTACCTCATTAGCTAGCTAGCTAACAACCTGGTAACTTTACCAGTGCATCCAAACATCAGTCATGTTACCTCATTAGCTAGCTAGCTAACAACCTGGTAACTTTACCAGTACATCCAAGCATCAGTCATGTTACCTCATTAGCTAGCTAGCTAACAACCTGGTAACTTTACCAGTACATCCAAACATCAGTCATGTTACCTCATTAGCTAGCTAACAACCTGGTAACTTTACCAGTACATCCAAACATCTGGGGACACAGAAAGAAAGGTGATGTCTTCTTCAGGAAGTCAATGATCACAGCAACGAATGAATGACAGATCTCTTGCATGTTGTCATCACAGTTTAGCTTTTTATAATAAACAAATGTATTTACAGGGTTACTATATTAGTTTCTAGAGCGCAACATGTGCTCTAGAAGTAGCTGGGATTCATTTATCGCTCTCTTATTTTCTGGTGCTCCAAACTTTTTAAAGTTGGGAACACCAGTGCTACCAATGAACATATTTAATTTAGAGCCCTGACAATGAGTTCATCTGACTCTGGTTAAGTAGATAAAGGGACAAAATCTCACACTATCCCTTTAATGCTAGGCTAGCTACTGGGCCACTTACCCATGCAGCACCTCTGCAGACTGGGTGAACGTTGGGTTGATGACAGGGGACTGGTTCCGGGTGGCTGAGATGGGGGCCACTGTTGTAGAGCTGGTGACAGGGGAACGAGACTGAGGATGAAGAGAGGGAGAGAATCAACCATGTTTCCCTACAAGACTGACTGAACTGTCAACACAAACAACTACAGAGGGAAAATCATGAACGCAGGAGTTTATCTTTGTTACAATGAAGAAGTAAGTCAACACCCGGGGGAAGTCATTTCCTGCACTACAAATGAGGAACAACAATGGTGTGCAAGTTAACATTTGATCTGTAAACTCTCCACAAGCCTCCCACCATAATAATGCAATTGAGTCGTAATAACACTGGGTCTAAGCACCTGGATAGACTGGTGGGTGATGTGATGTACAGTGTGCTGAACAGGGCCTGCACTGGCCCCTGATGCTGGTCTGAGAACAGCAGGCCCTTTACAGCTGGACATCACTGCTGCTGCCACCGCCCCTGCAAGACAAAAAGCACAATATGGATTAGGGAACATATTACAGAATGAAAGGCAGAGGGTAAGAGCTCCCTCTAGAGGTCGAACCAGAGAAGTGCAACACGCAAGAAAAATAGAATGTGAAAAGTTTCCCCTCCGGACAGTAATATAGGTTTAGGGTAAATGGGAAGTGAATGTTTGTTGTGAAACAGTGGGGGTTAGACCTCCAACCAAAATGCTGGGTTAGGGGTTAGGGAGATGGGTTAGAGGGAGGGAGATGGGTTAGAGGGAGGGAGATGGGTTAGAGGGAGGGAGATGGGTTAGAGGGAGGGAGATGGGTTAGTTGGAGGGAGGGAGATGGGTTAGTTGGAGGGAGATGGGTTAGAGGGAGGGAGATGGGTTAGAGGGAGGGAGATGGGTTAGAGGGAGGGAGATGGGTTAGAGGGAGATGGGTTAGAGGGAGGGAGATGGGTTAGAGGGAGGGAGGGAGATGGGTTAGAGGGAGGGAGATGGGTTAGAGGGAGGGAGGGAGATGGGTTAGTTAGAGGGAGGGAGATGGGTTAGTTAGAGGGAGGGAGATGGGTTAGTTAGAGGGAGGGAGATGGGTTAGTTAGAGGGAGGGAGATGGGTTAGTTAGAGGGAGGGAGATGGGTTAGTTAGAGGGAGGGAGATGGGTTAGTTAGAGGGAGGGAGATGGGTTATAGAGAGGGAGATGGGTTATAGGGAGGGAGATGGGTTAGAGGGAGGGAGATGGGTTAGAGGGAGGGAGATGGGTTATAGGGAGATGGGTTAGAGGGAGATGGGTTAGAGGGAGGGAGATGGGTTAGAGGGAGGGAGATGGGTTAGAGGGAGGGAGATGGGTTAGAGGGGATGGGGGGGGAGATGGGTTAGAGGGGAGATGGGTTAGAGGGGAGATGGGTTAGAGGGGAGATGGGTTAGAGGGGAGATGGGTTAGAGGGAGGGAGATGGGTTAGAGGGAGGGAGATGGGTTAGAGGGAGGGAGATGGGTTAGAGGGAGGGAGATGGGTTATAGGGAGGGAGATGGGTTATAGGGAGGGAGATGGGTTAGAGGGAGATGGGTTAGAGGGAGGGAGATGGGTTATAGGGGAGATGGGTTATAGGGGAGATGGGTTAGAGGGGAGATGGGTTAGAAGGAGGGAGATGGGTTAGAGGGAGGGAGATGGGTTAGTTAGAGGGAGGGACATGGGTTAGTTAGAGGGAGGGACATGGGTTAGAGGGAGGGAGATGGGTTAGAGGGAGGGAGATGGGTTAGTTAGAGGGAGGGACATGGGTTAGTTAGAGGGAGGGACATGGGTTAGTTAGAGGGAGGGACATGGGTTAGTTAGAGGGAGGGACATGGGTTAGAGGGAGGGACATGGGTTAGAGGGGAGATGGGTTAGAGGGGAGATGGGTTAGAGGGGAGATGGGTTAGAGGGAGGGAGATGGGTTAGAGGGAGGGAGATGGGTTAGAGGGAGGGAGATGGGTTAGAGGGGAGATGGGTTAGAGGGGAGATGGGTTAGAGGGGAGATGGGTTAGAGGGGAGATGGGTTAGAGGGGAGATGGGTTAGAGGGGAGATAGGTTAGAGGGAGGGAGATGGGTTAGAGGGAGGGAGATGGGTTAGAGGGAGGGAGATGGGTTATAGGGAGGGAGATGGGTTATAGGGAGGGAGATGGGTTATAGGGAGGGAGATGGGTTATAGGGAGGGAGATGGGTTAGAGGGAGGGAGATGGGTTATAGGGGAGATGGGTTAGAAGGAGGGAGATGGGTTAGAGGGAGGGAGATGGGTTAGAGGGAGGGAGATGGGTTAGTTAGAGGGAGGGACATGGGTTAGTTAGAGGGAGGGACATGGGTTAGTTAGAGGGAGGGACATGGGTTAGTTAGAGGGAGGGACATGGGTTAGTTAGAGGGAGGGACATGGGTTAGTTAGAGGGAGGGAGATGGGTTAGTTAGAGGGAGGGAGATGGGTTAGAGGGAGATGGGTTAGAGGGAGATGGGTTAGAGGGAGATGGGTTAGAGGGAGATGGGTTAGAGGGAGATGGGTTAGAGGGAGGGAGATGGGTTAGAGGGAGGGAGATGGGTTAGGGGGAGATGGGTTAGAGGGAGGGAGATGGGTTAGAGGGAGGGAGATGGGTTAGAGGGAGGGAGATGGGTTAGAGGGAGATGGGTTAGGGGGAGATGGGTTAGAGGGGAGATGGGTTAGAGGGGAGATGGGTTAGAGGGGAGATGGGTTAGAGGGAGATGGGTTAGAGGGAGATGGGTTAGAAAGAGGGAGATGGGTTAGGGGGAGATGGGTTAGAGGGAGGGAGATGGGTTAGAGGGAGGGAGATGGGTTGGAGGGAGATGGGTTAGAGGGAGGGAGATGGGTTAGAGGGAGATGGGTTAGAGGGAGGGAGATGGGTTAGAGGGAGAGAGATGGGTTAGAGGGAGGGAGATGGGTTAGAGGGAGGGAGACGGGTTAGAGGGAGGGAGACGGGTTAGAGGGAGGGAGACGGGTTAGAGGGAGAGAGACGGGTTAGAGGGAGAGAGACGGGTTAGAGGGAGGGAGACGGGTTAGAGGGAGGGAGACGGGTTATAGGGAGGGAGACGGGTTATAGGGAGGGAGACGGGTTATAGGGAGGGAGACGGGTTATAGGGAGGGAGACGGGTTATAGGGAGGGAGACGGGTTATAGGGAGGGAGACGGGTTAGAGGGAGGGAGACGGGTTAGAGGGAGGGAGACGGGTTAGAGGGAGGGAGATGGGTTAGAGGGAGATGGGTTAGAGGGGAGATGGGTTAGAGGGAGGGAGACGGGTTAGAGGGAGGGAGACGGGTTAGAGGGAGGGAGACGGGTTAGAGGGAGGGAGACGGGTTATAGGGAGGGAGATGGGTTAGAGGGAGGGAGATGGGTTAGTTAGAGGGAGATGGGTTAGTTAGAGGGAGATGGGTTAGTTAGAGGGAGACGGGTTAGTTAGAGGGAGACGGGTTAGTTAGAGGGAGACGGGTTAGAGGGAGACGGGTTAGAGGGAGACGGGTTAGAGGGAGACGGGTTAGAGGGAGGGAGATGGGTTAGAGGGAGACGGGTTAGAGGGAGACGGGTTAGAGGGAGGGAGATGGGTTATAGGGAGGGAGATGGGTTAGAGGGGAGATGGGTTAGAGGGGAGATGGGTTAGAGGGGAGATGGGTTAGAGGGAGGGAGATGGGTTAGAGGGAGGGAGATGGGTTAGAGGGAGGGAGATGGGTTAGTTAGAGGGAGATGGGTTAGTTAGAGGGAGATGGGTTAGTTAGAGGGAGACGGGTTAGTTAGAGGGAGACGGGTTAGTTAGAGGGAGACGGGTTAGAGGGAGACGGGTTAGAGGGAGACGGGTTAGAGGGAGGGAGATGGGTTAGAGGGAGACGGGTTAGAGGGAGACGGGTTAGAGGGAGGGAGATGGGTTATAGGGAGGGAGATGGGTTAGAGGGGAGATGGGTTAGAGGGGAGATGGGTTAGAGGGGAGATGGGTTAGAGGGAGGGAGATGGGTTAGAGGGAGGGAGATGGGTTAGAGGGAGGGAGATGGGTTAGAGGGAGGGAGATGGGTTAGAGGGGAGATGGGTTAGAGGGAGATGGGTTAGAGGGAGGGAGATGGGTTAGAGGGAGGGAGATGGGTTAGAGGGAGGGAGATGGGTTAGAGGGAGGGAGACGGGTTAGAGGGAGGGAGACGGGTTAGAGGGAGGGAGACGGGTTAGAGGGAGGGAGACGGGTTAGAGGGAGGGAGACGGGTTATATGGAGGGAGACGGGTTAGAGGGAGGGAGATGGGTTAGTTAGAGGGAGATGGGTTAGTTAGAGGGAGATGGGTTAGTTAGAGGGAGATGGGTTAGTTAGAGGGAGATGGGTTAGTTAGAGGGAGACGGGTTAGTTAGAGGGAGACGGGTTAGAGGGAGACGGGTTAGAGGGAGACGGGTTAGAGGGAGACGGGTTGAGACGGGTTAGAGGGAGACGGGTTGAGACGGGTTAGAGGGAGGGAGATGGGTTAGAGGGGAGATGGGTTATAGGGAGGGAGATGGGTTAGAGGGAGGGAGATGGGTTAGAGGGGAGATGGGTTAGAGGGAGGGAGATGGGTTAGAGGGGAGATGGGTTATAGGGAGGGAGATGGGTTAGAGGGAGGGAGATGGGTTATAGGGAGGGAGATGGGTTAGAGGGGAGATGGGTTAGAGGGGAGATGGGTTAGAGGGGAGATGGGTTAGAGGGGAGATGGGTTAGAGGGGAGATGGGTTAGAGGGGAGATGGGTTAGAGGGGAGATGGGTTAGAGGGGAGATGGGTTAGAGGGGAGATGGGTTAGAGGGGAGATGGGTTAGAGGGAGATGGGTTAGAGGGAGATGGGTTAGAGGGGAGATGGGTTAGAGGGAGGGAGATGGGTTAGAGGGAGAGAGATGGGTTAGAGGGAGAGAGATGGGTTAGAGGGAGGGAGATGGGTTAGAGGGAGGGAGATGGGTTAGAGGGAGGGAGATGGGTTAGAGGGAGGGAGATGGGTTAGAGGGAGGGAGATGGGTTAGAGGGAGGGAGATGGGTTAGAGGGAGGGAGATGGGTTAGAGGGAGGGAGATGGGTTAGAGGGGAGATGGGTTAGAGGGAGGGAGATGGGTTAGAGGGAGGGAGATGGGTTAGAGGGAGGGAGATGGGTTAGAGGGAGACGGGTTAGAGGGAGACGGGTTAGTTAGAGGGAGACGGGTTAGTTAGAGGGAGACGGGTTAGTTAGAGGGAGACGGGTTAGTTAGAGGGAGACGGGTTAGTTAGAGGGAGACGGGTTAGTTAGAGGGAGACGGGTTAGTTAGAGGGAGACGGGTTAGTTAGAGGGAGACGGGTTAGTTAGAGGGAGACGGGTTAGAGGGAGACGGGTCAGAGGGAGACGGGTCAGAGGGAGATGGGTTAGAGGGAGATGGGTCAGAGGGAGATGGGTCAGAGGGAGATGGGTCAGAGGGAGATGGGTCAGAGGGAGATGGGTCAGAGGGAGATGGGTTAGAGGGAGACGGGTTAGAGGGAGACGGGTCAGAGGGAGGGAGATGGGTCAGAGGGAGATGGGTCAGTTAGAGGGAGATGGGTTAGTTAGAGGGAGATGGGTTAGTTAGAGGGAGACGGGTTAGTTAGAGGGAGACGGGTTAGAGGGAGACGGGTTAGAGGGAGACGGGTTAGAGGGAGGGAGACGGGTTAGAGGGAGGGAGACGGGTTAGAGGGAGGGAGATGGGTCAGAGGGAGGGAGATGGGTCAGAGGGAGATGGGTCAGAGGGAGACGGGTTAGAGGGAGGGAGATGGGTCAGAGGGAGATGGGTCAGAGGGAGATGCAGTACGTACCTCTGGGTAGGTGAGAGGTAAATGTGTGTTGAGGAATAGAAGGAGCCCTAATTATCTGGATATTAGCTGGCATGAGGTGATGCCGATTACTGGAGTGGCCCTGAAATAAGAAAATGTCAAAAAAACATCAGTCATTAAATCTAATCCTGGATTTAAAAAAAAAAAAACATTTTCAACAGAGATAATCTATTGATGTCGTTTTTACCCCGGACTAGGGCTTAATCTATGTCCAGGAAACTGACCCATAATGGTTTATTCATGAAAGTTATTATAAAGCAATGATCACAAGCAAGAGCCAATAAGAATGCAGCAGGCTAATGTAGTCACCTGTTGTCCACTGATGGTTGCCACAGGGATGGAAGAGGTGGGAGCGATGTGGCTCTCCAGGGTGACAGTGATGTGGCCAAGCAGGGCAGGCTGCACCTTGGGAGGCAGAGGGAGAGGGATGTGGCCCCCCTGGCCTTGGCTGGAGGCTGGAGCTGGGGCAATGAGACGACTGGGCACCAGCGATTTCAGGGCAGCCTGAAGAACAAATAAAAAACACATCAACATCTTATTAACCCTTTGAAAACATAGATTAGTTTCTATGATATTTGCTGTCCTGACACATGGATTTGATTTAAGATAGTGATAACATAGACCATCAGTCATTTTGATTCCATATTTTAAGACACTTTTTGGGGGTATCAACTTTTCCTCCCTGACTGGGTGAGATCTCAATCAGATGATAGCAGGCAGGGGAAAACGGAATGTGTTCATGCCGTCGTGTATAGTTGGCTATACACCACAAACAGATCTGGGACCAGGCTAGGGGAGAGAGGGAAATGGGGTGTTTTAATTACCACCCTGTCATTACCTTTATAGATAAAACAGATCTGGGGTCAGGCTAGGGGAGAGAGGGAAATGGGGTGTTTTAATTACCACCCTATTACCTTTATAGATAAAACAGATCTGGGACCAGGCTAGGGGAGAGAGGGAAATGGGGTGTTTTAATTACCACCCTG
Source organism: Salmo trutta (assembly GCF_901001165.1). Classification (NCBI taxonomy): domain Eukaryota; kingdom Metazoa; phylum Chordata; class Actinopteri; order Salmoniformes; family Salmonidae; genus Salmo; species Salmo trutta. The sequence goes on along the minus strand of NC_042978.1, from coordinate 49,364,613 downwards.
TCATTACCTTTATAGATAAAACAGATCTGGGGTCAGGCTAGGGGAGGGAGGGAAATGGGGTGTTTTAATTACCACCCTGTCATTACATTTATAGATAAAACAGATCTGGGACCAGGCTAGGGGAGAGAGGGAAATGGGGTGTTTTAATTACCACCCTGTCATTACCTTTATAGATAAAACAGATCTGGGACCAGGCTAGGGGAGAGAGGGAAATGGGGTGTTTTAATTACCACCCTGTCATTACCTTTATAGATAAAACAGATCTGGGACCAGGCTAGGGGAGAGAGGGAAATGGGGTGTTTTAATTACCACCCTGTCATTACCTTTATAGATAAAACAGATCTGGGACCAGGCTAGGGGAGAGAGGGAAATGGGGTGTTTTAATTACCACCCTATTACCTTTATAGATAAAACAGATCTGGGACCAGGCTAGGGGAGAGAGGGAAATGGGGTGTTTTAATTGCCACCCTATTACCTTTATAGATAAAACAGATCTGGGACCAGGCTAGGGGAGAGAGGGAAATGGGGTGTTTTAATTACCACCCTATTACCTTTATAGATAAAACAGATCTGGGACCAGGCTAGGGGAGGGAGGGAAATGGGGTGTTTAGTGTTTTTCTTTCAACTAGAGCCCTGGTCAAAAGTAGTGCACTAAATAGCAAAAAATATGCAATTTGGGAAACAGCCATGGAGAGGTCTTACCTTCATCTGCCCGTCGACGAGGGCAGCAGGTTGGGCCTGCAGTAGGTGGACAGGAGGGTTGGACACAGTGACAGGTTGACCAGGTGTACTTGCCTTGTTGGACACCTGCTGGAACAGAGCAGGGACCTGGGACTGCAGGCTGTGGGTCTGAACCGTGACCTGAGGAAGGATAATGAGATAAGATATTGACTTTGTAAGACATATCGGGGTGGATTGCTCTGTGGCCTCTCTGTGGCTCAGTTGGTAGAGCATGGTGTTTGCAACGCCAGGGTTGTGGGTTCGATTCCCACGGGGGGCCAAGTAGGAAGAAACATTTTTTTTATAAAATGAATTGAAATGTATGCATTCACTACTGTAAGTCGCTCTGGATAAGAGCGTCTGCTAAATGACTGAAATGTAAATGATTCTGGGACAGATTAAAGCCTTGTCTTGGACTAAAGAGTTTGATGGAGATTCAGGACATAGAAAATTAGACAATAAAAAGCCTGCAATCAATGAGAAAATAGAGAAAGTGCAGTTAATGTTATCTGTACATTATAGTGTGCGTCCCAAATGGCACCCTGGTCAAAACAAGGGCACTGGTCAAAACAAGAGTACTATAAAAGGGAATATGGCCCCATTTGGAGCGAACAAATACATGTACACTATCAACTAGACCAGGGGTATTCACCTCTTACCCTACGAGGTCCAGAGCCATCCTATCCCCTACAGCAAGGGTATTCACCTCTTACCCTACGAGGTCCAGAGCCATCCTATCCCCTACAGCAAGGGTATTCAACTCTTACCCTACGAGGTCCAGAGCCATCCTATCCCCTACAGCAAGGGTATTCAACTCTTACCCTACGAGGTCCGGAGCCATCCTATCCCCTACAGCAAGGGTATTCCCCTCTTACCCTACGAGGTCCAGAGCCATCCTATCCCCTACAGCAAGGGTATTCAACTCTTACCCTACGAGGTCCAGAGCCATCCTATCCCCTACAGCAAGGGTATTCAACTCTTACCCTACGAGGTCCAGAGCCATCCTATCCCCTGCAGCAAGGGTATTCACCTCTTACCCTACGAGGTCCGGAGCCATCCTATCCCCTACAGCAAGGGTATTCAACTCTTACCCTACGAGGTCCGGAGCCATCCTATCCCCTACAGCAAGGGTATTCACCTCTTACCCTACGAGGTCCGGAGCCATCCTATCCCCTACAGCAAGGGTATTCAACTCTTACCCTACGAGGTCCAGAGCCATCCTATCCCCTACAGCAAGGGTATTCACCTCTTACCCTACGAGGTCCAGAGCCATCCTATCCCCTACAGCAAGGGTATTCAACTCTTACCCTACGAGGTCCAGAGCCATCCTATCCCCTACAGCAAGGGTATTCAACTCTTACCCTACGAGGTCCGGAGCCATCCTATCCCCTACAGCAAGGGTATTCACCTCTTACCCTACGAGGTCCGGAGCCATCCTATCCCCTACAGCAAGGGTATTCACCTCTTACCCTACGAGGTCCGGAGCCATCCTATCCCCTACAGCAAGGGTATTCACCTCTTACACTACGAGGTCCAGAGCCTGCTGCTTTTCTGTTCTACCTGAGAATTAATTGTACCCACCTGGTGTCCCAGGTCTAAAAATCAGTTCTTGATTAGAGGGAAACTATGAAAAAAACACAGTGGAACTGGCTTCAAGGTCCAGAGTTGAGTTCGAGGGGACTAGAGTATCTACTAACCTGGGGGTAGGGTCTGACCACTCCAGTATCCTGCTTGTCTTCTCTGAACGACAAGGCTTCTTCTCCTCCCCTGCTGCTGGCTGGGTGGTCCTGGGAACCATGGTGGTCCACATCAACACTACTGTTCTCACCTGGTCCTGCTAGGGAACCATTTATCACAAGCGGTGTGAGTTTTAATAAAACATCACAGATCATAAACATACAATTAGAGAGAATTTACCAGAAACTCTGGAGGACTGTAGAAATATATTCAGTTCCAAATGGCACCTTATTCACTATGTAGTACACTCCTTTTTAGAGTTGGGACGATAAACCGAAAATTACCGACACCGACATTGCCTTCTCCTCTTACAAAAGTATAGTATTTTGCTACACAACGTTCCTGTAGATTATTCTAGAATCATTATTTGGTTGACAGTAATAGCCTATACATTGTGTTGATTCCTGCTATGAAAGTACAGTGCCTTCAGAAAGTATTCATACCCCTTGACTTAACGCATTTAAGTTGTGTTACAGCCCGAATTCAAACTGGATTAAACATACGTTTTTTTCCCCTCACACCGTGCTACACACATTGTAGAATAATAATGAAGACAACAAAACTATGAAATAACAGATATTGACTCATGTAGTAACCCCAAAAAAGTGTTCAACAAATCAAAATATATTTTATATTTCAGATTCTTCAAAGTAGCCACCCTTTGCCTTGATGACAGCTTTGCACTCTCTTGGCATTCTCTCAACCTGCTTCATTAGGTAGTTAGCTGGAATGCATTTCAATTAACAGGTGTGCTTTCTTAAAAGTTCATTTGTGGAATTTCTTTCCTTCTTTATGCGTTTGAGCCGATCAGTTGTGTTGTGACAAGGTAGAGGTGGTATACAGAAGATATCCCTATTTGGTAAAAGACCAAGTCCATATTATGGCAAGAACAGCTCAAACAAGGGAAAGAGAAATGACAGTCCATCATTACTTTAAAACATGAAGGTCAGTCAATAAGGAACATTTCAAGAACTTTTAAAGTTTCTTCAAGTGCAGTTGCAAAAACCATCAAACGCTATGATGAAACTGTCTCATGAGGACCGACACAGGAAAGGAAGACCCAGAGTTACCTCTGCTGCAGAGGATAACTGCACCTCAGATTGCAGCCCAAATAAATGAGTTCAAGTAACAGACACATCTCAACATCAACTGTTCAGAGGAGACTGTGTGAATCAGGCCTTCATGGTCCAATTGCTGCAAAGAAACCACTCTAAAGGACACCAATAAGAATACATGACTTACTTGGGCCAAGAAACACGAGCAATGGACATCTGTCCTTCGGTCTGATGAGTCCAAATTTGAGATTTTTGGTTCCAACCGTCGTGTCTTTGTGAGACGCAGAGTAGGTGAACGGATGATCTCCGCATGTGTGGTTCCCACCGTGAAGCATGGAGGAGGTGGTGTGATGGTGTGGAGTTGCTTTGCTGGTGACACTGTCTGTGATTTATTTAGAATTTAAGCCACACTTAACCAGCACGGCTAGCACAGCATTCTGCAGCGATACACCATCCCATTTGGTTTGAGCTTAGTGGGACTATCATTTGTTTTTCAACAGGACAATGACCCAACACACCTCCAGGCTGTGTAAGGGCTATTTGACCAAGAAGAAGAGTGATGGAGTAATGCAACAGATGACCTGGCCTCCAAATCACCCGACCTCAACCCAATTAAGATGGTTTGGGATGAGTTGGACCGCAGAGTGAAGGAAATGCAGCCAAAAGTGCTCAGCATTTGTGGGAACTCTTCAAGACTGTTGGAAAAGCATTCCAGGTCAAGGCAAAGGGTGGCTACTTTTGAAGAATCTAAAATATATGATTTGTGCTAGCTGTGCCACCATAGATTCTGGGTTCGAGTCCAGGCTCTGTCGCAGCTGGCCGCAACCGGGAGACCCATGAGGCGGTGCACAATTGGCCCAGCGTCGTCCGGGTTAGGGAGGGTTTGGCCGGCAGGGATATTCTTGTCTCATTGTGCACTGATGACTCCTGTGGCGGGCCGGGCGCAGTGCACGCTGACACGGTCACCAGGTGTACGGTGTTTCCTCCGACACATTGGTGCGGTTGGCTTCCGGGTTGGATGTGCATTGTGTCAAGAAGCAGTGCGGCTTGGTTGGGTTGTGTTTCGGAGGACGCATGGCTCTCGACCTTCGCCTCTCCTGAGTCTGTACAGGAGTTGCAGCGATGAGACAAGACTGTAACTACCAATTGGACACCATGAAATTGGGGAGAAAAAAGGGGTGTAAAAATAAAAATAGGGAAAACAATATATGATTTGTTTAATACTTTACTATACTACATGATTCCATAAGTGTTAATTCATAGTTTTGTTGTCTTCACTATTATTCTACAATGTAGAAAATAGTCAAAATAAAGAAAAACCCTTGAATGAGTAGGCGTGTCCAAACTTTTGACTGGTACTGTGTGTGTGTGTTTATAAATATATATATCATTTTTTAATGAATATTATTAACAGATTAAATTAATTCTGGCCAAGGGATCTGTAGAATAAGTTCAGAGGGTGTAATACCATACAATGTAACATTATCCATGTACATTATTCATTGACATTACATTTTAACCATTTATCAGACACTCGTATCCAGAGCGACTTACAGTTAGTTAAGGTGAATGCACCAATTTGTAAGTCGCTCTGGATAAAAGCGTCTGCTAAATGACGTAAATGTAAATGTAAGTGAATTCATCTTCAGATAGCTAGTTGAGACAACCACATAATCACAATCATATCAAGTACATTTTTTCTTAAAGTATTTAACAGCAAAGTCAGTGCTAACGGGAAAAGAGGAGTGCCTTTTTTCCCCTTCTTATTTACAATTTATGTCCTTAACCCTGGCCAACATAGGCCTGGGAGGCTCACAGGGATATTGGTATCCACAGTACTGTAATTTAAGCTTTAAAATCTCAAAAGTTGTCTCTGCCGCATGGAAAAATGTGTAGAATTGCAAGAAATTTGCTTGAAAACTGCAACATTTTATCTCCGATACCAAGAGGTGGGATTTTAAAATGTTTCTTCCCACGGCCCAAGACTTGGTTCGTCCGGCCATGCACTGCGGTAGTAAAACTCCTTGTAGGCTATTTTTTTTTTTTTTTTTTTTTTACATTACTTGAGTTGTGTTCTGATTATGAGGGGGTCCCTGATGAATTTAGTATCACAAAAGGAGACCGTGGCCCCAAAAAGTTTGAGAACCCCTGATAAAAGGGAAAAGGGTGCCATTAGGAACACGCGTTATTCAATATAAATGTTAACCTGGCTGGTTGGATGACTGATTGATAGAGATCGGCTTTCCACCAGGATTACTCTGAGCAGGCATTCCAGCTGTAGAAAATGTCTGAGAACTCATCTTTCACTATCCTAGAAGGGAGGAGGATAGAACAACCATTATATAAAGTTAAAAAAATGGCTGAGAACTCATCTTTCACTATCCTAGAAGGGAGGAGGATAGAACAACCATTATATAAAGTTTAAAAAAATATAAATAGATCACACGCCTCTTTCTCAATTCATTTCTTCCCTTATCTCGGACCGGATTGGGTTTTTACTTTACCTTCTATAACAGTATTTTAATGTTTGGTTTGTTAAATGTGATACACTGTGTGTAATGTCAATTTTAATTGTTTATTTTTCCATATCTCTCTCGCTCTCCATGCGCTTTCCACACAAACCTAGACCCACCCCCTGCTTTCCACACAGACCTAGCCCACCCTCATCACTCAAGGAGTGCATTTTTTGTCGCTTGACTATGAGACACTTGTGTTCAGTCTGCATGGTCAATGCAGCACATGGAGAGGCTTGCGTTCAGTCTACATGGTCAATGCAGTACATGGAGAGGCTTGCGTTCAGTCTACATGGTCAATGCAGTACATGGAGAGGCTTGCGTTCAGTCTACATGGTCAATGCAGCACATGGAGAGGCTTGCGTTCAGTCTACATGGTCAATGCAGCACATGGAGACGCTTGTGTTCAGTCTACATGGTCAATGCAGCACATGGAGACGCTTGCGTTCAGTCTGCATGGTCAATGCAGCACATGGAGACGCTTGTGTTCAGTCTACATGGTCAATGCAGCACATGGAGACGCTTGTGTTCAGTCTGCATGGTCAATGCAGCACATGGAGACGCTTGTGTTCAGTCTGCATGGTCAATGCAGCACATGGAGACGCTTGCGTTCAGTCTACATGGTCAATGCAGCACATGGAGACGCTTGCGTTCAGTCTACATGGTCAATGCAGCACATGGAGACGCTTGTGTTCAGTCTGCATGGTCAATGCAGCACATGGAGAGGCTTGCGTTCAGTCTACATGGTCAATGCAGTACATGGAGAGGCTTGCGTTCAGTCTACATGGTCAATGCAGTACATGGAGGCTTGCGTTCAGTCTACATGGTCAATGCAGCACATGGAGAGGCTTGCGTTCAGTCTACATGGTCAATGCAGCACATGGAGACGCTTGTGTTCAGTCTACATGGTCAATGCAGCACATGGAGACGCTTGCGTTCAGTCTGCATGGTCAATGCAGCACATGGAGACGCTTGTGTTCAGTCTACATGGTCAATGCAGCACATGGAGACGCTTGTGTTCAGTCTGCATGGTCAATGCAGCACATGGAGACGCTTGTGTTCAGTCTACATGGTCAATGCAGCACATGGAGACGCTTGTGTTCAGTCTACATGGTCAATGCAGCACATGGAGACGCTTGCGTTCAGTCTACATGGTCAATGCAGCACATGGAGACGCTTGTGTTCAGTCTGCATGGTCAATGCAGCACATGGAGACGCTTGCGTTCAGTCTACATGGTCAATGCAGTACATGGAGAGGCTTGCATTCAGTCTACATGGTCAATGCAGTACATGGAGAGGCTTGTGTTCAGTCTGCATGGTCAATGCAACAATGTTGGTGACTACGATGCAGTTTCCACTTTGCTTCTTAATATAAATCCACAAGTGTTCTATAATTACAGTATTAGTTTGTGTTTATTATATTTGCAAAAAGCTAGTTTGTCTTTTCTTAGCAAGTTGTGTTACCAGCTTATGCTATTCGCTAGTTAGACTGACGGAAGACAGAAGAACCACCTGTGGTAATTAGCTATCTAGCGTGCCCTGAACACCTGTGGTAATTAGCTATCTAGCATGCCCTGAACACCTGTGGTAATTAGCTATCTAGCATGCTCTGAACACCTGTGGTAATTAGCTATCTAGCGTGCTCTGAACACCTGTGGTAATTAGCTATCTAGCGTGCTCTGAACACCTGTGGTAATTAGCTATCTAGCGTGCTCTGAACACCTGTGGTAATTAGCTATCTAGCGTGCTCTGAACACCTGTGGTAATTAGCTATCTAGCGTGCTCTGAACACCTGTGGTAATTAGCTATCTATGCTGATCTGAACACCTGTGGTAATTAGCTATCTATGCTGATCTGAACACCTGTGGTAATTAGCTATCTAGCGTGCTCTGAACACCTGTGGTAATTAGCCATCTAGCCTGCCCTGAACACCTGTGGTAATTAGCTATCTAGCGTGCTCTGAACACCTGTGGTAATTAGCTATCTAGCGTGCTCTGAACACCTGTGGTAATTAGCTATCTAGCGTGCTCTGAACACCTGTGGTAATTAGCTATCTAGCGTGCTCTGAACACCTGTGGTAATTAGCTATCTAGCGTGCTCTGAACACCTGTGGTAATTAGCTATCTAGCGTGCTCTGAACACCTGTGGTAATTAGCTATCTAGCGTGCTCTGAACACCTGTGGTAATTAGCTATCTGCGTGCTCTGAACACCTGTGGTAATTAGCTATCTAGCATGCTCTGAACACCTGTGGTAATTAGCTATCTAGCGTGCTCTGAACACCTGTGGTAATTAGCTATCTAGCGTGCTCTGAACACCTGTGGTAATTAGCTATCTAGCGTGCTCTGAACACCTGTGGTAATTAGCTATCTAGCGTGCTCTGAACACCTGTGGTAATTAGCTATCTAGCGTGCTCTGAACACCTGTGGTAATTAGCTATCTAGCGTGCTCTGAACACCTGTGGTAATTAGCTATCTAGCGTGCTCTGAACACCTGTGGTAATTAGCTATCTAGCGTGCCCTGAACACCTGTGGTAATTAGCCATCTAGCCTGCCCTGAACACCTGTGGTAATTAGCTATCTAGCATGCTCTGAACACCTGTGGTAATTAGCTATCTAGCCTGCTCTGAACACCTGTGGTAATTAGCCATCTAGCCTGCCCTGAACACCTGTGGTAATTAGCTATCTAGCGTGCTCTGAACACCTGTGGTAATTAGCCATCTAGCGTGCTCTGAACACCTGTGGTAATTAGCTATCTAGCGTGCTCTGAACACCTGTGGTAATTAGCCATCTAGCGTGCTCTGAACACCTGTGGTAATTAGCTATCTATGCTGATCTGAACACCTGTGGTAATTAGCTATCTAGCGTGCTCTGAACACCTGTGGTAATTAGCTATCTATGCTGATCTGAACACCTGTGGTAATTAGCCATCTAGCGTGCTCTGAACACCTGTGGTAATTAGCTATCTAGCGTGCTCTGAACACCTGTGTAAAGGCAGTAGGCCACCAGAAACGTGTTGTTACTGAAAAATACTGTCGGGTAAAACTGTGTACAGTAAGTGTATATTTTGCATTTGTGAAATAATGTTGATGTGATATGAAAGTAAAGAGCTTTACATTTCTAAAACTATATCGCAATTGAGAATCGATTCACGTTTAGATTTTGTATTTGGCTGCCAGTCATCCTACCTCTGTAAATAAGTCATTGGACTTTAAGGAGCATCGGTAACGTTAGGATCCTTAAGAGTACATCTTGGGCTTGGATGTGATATGCCACTGTACTTCAAATTGTACTTTTATCCACAATGCCCCATCGAGAAGATTGAAACACTACTAGCAGTGTGGATAAAGGTCAAATTTGGAGTACAGTGGCATATTGACATATCCCAACCCTGCAGGTTACCCGACCCATATCTCCCGCCAGCTCCAAGGTGTCTTAATGTAACCATGCGTTCCAACCCCCGTGCAGTTCAGTGTAAACAAGCGTAACGCTAGGGTTGGTATCTTTAGTTAGTTTTTATTATTTAACTAGGCACATGTGTTGGCGGATAAGGTTTTGGTAAGCTAGTTACTATGAAACCCTAACTAACTATACAGCTGTTAGGAGTAACTAGATAATCACCGAATAGGCACTGCATTGAAGAATGTGCCTTTCTGCTTTGACCGTATCACAAGCCGATGGCAGCGACCACAGTCGAGCTCTCAAATTAAACGTTAACGTTTCATTTTGATCGCATATCCATATGGTTAACCTTGCAAAATAGCTAGCTAAGGATGGCTTGTTAACTGCAGTTATCGCTAAACAAACATTGGGTTAACAACTTAAGATTCTTACAATATTTATAAAATCCCCAAATAAGTTGGGAAAGCTATACCGATAAAGCTTTGACGATACATTCGCACAAAAATACCGTATTCGTAGAGTATTTTTCTTTTCTTCCAGGCATTCGTCTTTTCTTTTCAACAACATACAAACCGGAAGAAGGAAGCTCCTAATTTTTTTTATTATTTTTTGGTCCAATCATCGGAGGAAATTGTGTAAATCCTTGACCAATCACAAACGGGGGTGGGAGTCAATCGTATCTGTGAAACGATTGGCTGGTGACAGAACTATTCCCGCCCTGAGAATGTTTAATAAAACTCGGTAGTTTGGATACTGGATACTGATTGGCTGGTGACAGAACTATTCCCGCCCTTAAAATGTTTAATAAACCCAGGTAGTTTGGATACTGGATACTGATTGGCTGGTGACAGAACTATTCACGCCCTGAGAATGTTTAATAAAATCCGGTAGTTTGGATACTGGATACTGATTGGCTAAAACAGTATTTTAGCCGTGCGTACGTAAGACCGTATACCATTAGCCTTTTCACCTGGCTACATCAACAATAGTTCAAATAAGCATTTACCAAATAAACATTTGTACCAAAATAATAATAATAATTTGTACCAAAATAATAATTTGTACCAAATAAGCATTTAGATTCATTTGAGAGAAACCGAATCGAAAAGAACATCGTTGAAACAAACAAAGTGGCCACTTAGCTGATTCACTGACTGGTGTGTAGAAAAAAATGGATATATTGTGAGTTTGGGAATATTTAAACCAAAAAAATGGAGCTGAACGTTATTCTACGGGATTTGTATTTATTCAGTGAGAAACATAAATGCTGAAGGATGTGGGATTAGCAGCTAACGTTATGCTGGAGTCGGAGCTGGTTTGAACCGACTATATCTCAGTTTAGCATTGGAATATACAGGACACCGAATTCACAATGTGTCTGTCGGTGTAATTAAAACGTCGAGGGAAAGACGGGCTTGATAAAGCTGAACGGCTACATATGGTATGTAACTGTTAGCTAGCTAAATCATTCTAATGTACCCTGACAATATAACCGGTAGCTATGTAACGTTAGACCGAACTATTAGCTAACGTTGTTGTCTTGTGTTTTCAGGTACACAGAGCCGATGGCAGCACTATTCTCTCTGACAACACAGCAGCAGCTCCCCAGCAGCGTGGAGTCAACAACAAACGATAACACGGGACAATTCTTTTCTCTCACTTTTGTGCACAATAAATGGCAATATTCAGATCCACATGAATAAATAATTGGCATGTGTTAGTCACTCTAGACGTAGTGCTAATGCTCGTTTTTCCCCCCATACATTTAATGTAAGCTTGCTAGCTAGCCTGTGGTTGTTGTATAGCAACCAGTCTATCAACGTGACTTTTGTCCAGACTATATTTTTCATGGCGGAATGTATTTATTTATTAAAGCCAAATGTTTCAATGTAATGTGTAGTTCCTTGCCTTACTGTATTGGCAACCGGTTTAGAAAAGCAATAGGACACCTCGGGGATTAGTGGTATATGTCCAATATACCACGGCTAAAGGCTGTATCCAGGCACTTGGTGTTGCGTTGTATCTAAGAACAACCCTTAGCCGTGGTATATTGGCCATATACCACACCCCCTCGGGACTTATTGCGTAAATATACCTCACAATAATCTCTCCTTCCACCTGAAATGTGCACTACCAACAAATGTAAATGCATTGAAGAAAGGGTCTGCACTGAAAATGTGTTATAGTTCCTCGCCGTAAATAGTTCTATCGTTTTTTTTTCTAGCTTTCATTTCAGTGATTTTTTTTTGTGTGAACTGGACACAGTCAATTAACTGTATGGATGCAGGTCCATTATCATTTAAACTTACATTTTAGTCATTTAGCAGACGCTCTTATCCAGAGCAACTTACAGTACTGAATACATACATTTCTTTTTTCTTCCCGTACTGGTCCCCCATGGGAATTGAACCCACAACCCTGGCGTTGCAAACACCATGCTCTACCAACTGAGCCACACGGGACCAACTTCAACTCTATCTGGTGACATTTTCTTAAAAATGCATAATATTGTATACTACCATTTATAATGTATATTAAGGTTTCAAATTCCTACAAATACATGCTTAGATCTGTTAGGTGACCACTACAATGTGACTACTACAGAGCCCAAAATACAGCAGGACAGAAAAAGCTTTAAGTGTAACGTTTTTTTATTTTTATTCACAGGGGACCCCCAAATGTCCCCATGTTGGGGGATAAGAGATTTTAAAGTCTGTTTGAAATCAAATATGTCGCCAATTACTGTTCCAAAACAAACAAACAAACCAGGGACCCTCTGCACACATCAACAACTGACACCCATGAAGCATCGTTACCCATCGCGCCACAAAAGCCGCGGCCCTTGCAACGCAAGGGGAACAACTACTTCAAGGTCTCAGAGCGAGTGACGTCACCGATTGAAACGCTATTAGCGCGCACCACCGCTAACTAACTAGCCATTTCACATCGGTTACACACATTCCCATAGGAACACGGCCATTTTAAAAGTGTAGGGCTTATGCCATACCTTGATATACATATGAGGAGAAAGAGTCTCTACCTTTCCATTGACGTAAATATATCCTTTCTGATGCCCAGGTCATCCACTAGACAGCAGTATTAGATCCCATGACGTCTCGTGGCGTTTTTCAAACACGACGTCTTAAAATGACCCTAGCAATTAGGCCTTTCACGTTATTGAGTTAAAAAAAAAAAAATAAGACACAGACAGGGCCCAAAACAACTCCTCAGAATGTAACAGATTACACAGTTTCAATTTGCATTTATTCATTTGAAAGTATATATTTTTTACACCCCATGGGCTAGAGGGAGTTTTCATATAGTCATTTCCTTTCAAATCCATGAAGGTAGAGAGGATGGAAAACCAATATGAACGCTCTTTGAAGAAGGGAAGTGAATAAGCTCACACGTTTGCCTGCGGTTTACACAACACAGCCTAATTCTGATCTTTTGCCCAATTATTGGCAAAAGATCTGATTTGATTGGTCAAAAGACCACTTATTGGCAAAATATCAGAATCGGGCTGCTTTTGTAATTGTAGCTTTTCTATACACACAACATTGTGTCTGCATGGCCACTATTTAATCACTAAAACCAGAGGTAACAAAACACCCTAGGGAATAGTTACAGGGGAGAGGAGGAGGGGGGGATGAATGAGCCAGTTGTAAGCTGGGGATGTGTCAATGATGGTGTGAGGGTCAGATTGGGAATTGATATGACCAACACTTTCATGTCATTTATTTGTTATTTTCTGCCTGTCACTCCATCAGTCTAATTGTTCAAAGCGCTGAAGGATACCTTGAAATAGTGTAATAATGGCTGTTACCACTGCCATTACAGAGACAGACAGCTAGAGGGCAGCAAAGCCTCTTGTTTGGCATTGTCCTTATGACCTTTTAGTTCATAATAAAGTAGCATTGTTAGCTGCTGCAATTTTTTTTAAAATGTAACCTTAATTTAACTAGGTAAGTCAGTTAAGAACAAATTCTTAGTTACAATGACGGCCTAGGAACACTGCCTTGTTCAACGGCAGAACAACAGATTTTTACTTTGTCAGCTCGGGGGATTCAACCCAGCAACCTTTCGGTTACTGGCCCAACGTTCTAACCACTAGGCTACCTGCTTCCACTCTCTACATGTTGTAGTCTGAGCATTAGGCCTTAAGCCAAGTGTCCTGCCGCTAGACGTCGTTATTAAAGGTTTTATCCCAAATGGCACCCTATTTCAGTTATAGTGCACTACTTTGGACCAGGACCCATAAGGCTCTGGACAAAAGTAGTGCACTATTTAAGGAATAGGGTGCCATTTGGATATTGAAAACATCTAAGGAACTAAATTGTTCACGTTTCCTGTCTGCGTCCAGTGGAGATATTATACTCGGGGAGGGAGATGAGAACTGCAACAAGAGATATCCACTTCAGTTGAGTTGTTCCACTTTTCACAGCCAGCATTACATAGGTTTTAATCTCTCACCTCTGACCTGACTATATTCATGTTGTTGTCCAGAGCAATGTTAAAGATAAACATAGATGCATCCAAAATGGCACCATATTCCCTGTCAGCAAATGGGTTTAGGATAGAGACACATGTTATTAAAAACAGCCATGCATCCTGGACATACTGCAGATTCAGTCATGTCATACAAGCCATTCAGTCATATAGGGTACAGAGACAGTTAATATACACATTATTTCCCATTACAACTATGAACAGGGGGCCTCAGGCCAGAGGAAGGACTGAGGCCAGAGGAAGGCCTGAGGCCAGAGGAAGACCTGAGGCCAGAGGAAGCTAGGGGAAGCACTGCAGAGCCACCATTGTGGACATAAGAAGCCTGCTAGCAGAGAAGGACAGTCCCGCGCAGGCACTCCGCTCCGACATCATGTTACCGCCACATTCGCAGGGCCGTGACATCATTCAGATACCGTGATGCCCTTCTCTGTGTGGTGATCCTGAGGCTGGACACGGTCATTTCCTGGTGTGTGTTATTTCGGTCACCCTTACAGAGGGAAGGTCTCTGTTTGCCCACAGCATGTATGCGTTCCAAATGGCACCCTATGTCCTAGTGCACTATTTTTATCAAGGGCCCATAGGACTCAGGTCGAAAGTAGTGCACAACAATAGGGAATAGGGTGCCATTTGAGACACATTCCTATGTGATGGGACTTCTGGGTGGTCGGTGCCCCTCCCTCCCCATTTTGAGACGAGGTGGATCCTTTTCAGTCATGCCGTTCATCACAAGCCAAGCCCTCTCCGTTTGGCACACACTGCACTTCCTGTTAGTTATAGAGCATTAGTTAAAGCCCTCTCCGTTTGGCACACACTGCACTTCCTGTTAGGTATAGAGCATTAGTTAAAACCCTCTCCGTTTGACACACACTGCACTTCCTGTTAGTTATAGAGCATTAGTTAAAGCCCTCTCCGTTTGACACACACTGCACTTCCTGTTAGTTATAGAGCATTAGTTAAAGCCCTCTCCGTTTGGCACACACTGCACTTCCTGTTAGGTATAGAGCATTAGTTAAAGCCCTCTCCGTTTGGCACACACTGCACTTCCTGTTAGTTATAGAGCATTAGTTAAAGCCCTCTCCGTTTGACACACACTGCACTTCCTGTTAGGTATAGAGCATTAGTTAAAGCCCTCTCCGTTTGACACACACTGCACTTCCTGTTAGTTATAGAGCATTAGTTAAAGCCCTCTCCGTTTGGCACACACTGCACTTCCTGTTAGGTGAGGACCTTAGTAGGGTCTCCTAACACTACTGTAGATAGCCTACACATCTTACTAGGAAGAATTTCTATTTTAACACAATGTGTGAGGTCATGTCAATAAAAGACAAATTGCAAGCTCGTCATATCCCTTCGATTCATCTCTAATTGATGCAATTACCTGTTACAATTTCAAGTAAAATGAATGAATCCCTATGCTATTGCAAGTGATTTTATGTTGAACTTTAGCAGGATAGTTACACCTTTCAGCTTTCACGACTGAAACAAAAATAGATGCAAAGAATTCCACAGATTTTTTTTCCTGTGAGCTTTTAGACAGTGTTCTGCCCTACCTATAGTAGTGGTGCACACATTCCACCCATCGATGAATACATTGTTTTCCTGCGCTAGAATCTCACTGCCTGTAGCTCAGGACCTGAAGCAAGGATGTGCATATTACTGATACCATTTGAAAGGAAACACTTTGAATTAATTTTTTTATATGTTTTATTTAACCTTTATTTAACTAGGCAAGTCAGTTAAGAACTTATTCGTATTTACAATGACTGCCTACACTGGCCAAACCCGGACGACCCTGGGCCTATTCTGCGCCGCCCTATGGGACTGTGATACAGCCTGGAATTGAACCAGGGTCTGTAGTGACACCTCTAGCGCTGAGATGCAGTGCCTTAGACCGCTGTGATACAGCCTGGAATGGAACCAGGGTCTGTAGTGATGCCTCTAGCGCTGAGATGCAGTGTCTTAGACCGCTGTGATACAGCCTGGAATCAAACCAGGGTCTGTAGTGAAGCCTCTAGCACGGAGATGCAGTGTCTTAGACCGCTGCACCACTCGGGAGCTTTATATATTATGTATTTTGGATTTTTTAAAGAGTATTTTGAAAATACATTAACATCCATTTTAGGCCTGTGTATTAAATGTTACAAAAACCAATGGACAACTAACAATAAAAGTAGCAAAAAAATCACTAGGACTAAATGGAAGGCTAGCTAGTGGTTAGCAATTAGCATTCGACCATTAGATACAAATGTTATAGCAAATAACCTTCTAAAATACATATCATTGCCGTGGTTCATACTGTACACTCAATATGAGCCCTCATAATAATAATAAAATCAACTTCTAAAAACCAAAACATTTACATTACCTTCAGAAAGTAGTCACACCCCTGAACTTTTTGTTGTTACAGCCTGAATGTATTGTCATTTATTGTTTATTGGCCTACACACAATTCCCCATAACGGCAAAGTAGAATTGTTATTTAAAAAAAAATTTTTTTTTACAAATGAATAAACAATGGAAAGCTGAAATGTCTTTGAGTCAGTAAGTATTCAACCCTTTTGTTATATATAAGCCTAAACAAGTTCAGGAGTAAAAATGTGCTTAACAAGTCACATAATAAGTTACATGAACTCACTCTGTGTGCAGTAATAGTCATTAACATGATTTCTGAATGACTACCTTATCTCTGTACCCCACACTTACAATTATCTGTAATGTCCCTCAGTCGAGCAGTGCATTTCAGACACAAAGACCAGCGAGGGTTTCCAATGCCTCACAAAGAAGGGCACCAATTGGTAGATGTATAAAAAATAAAAAAGCAGACATTGAATATCCCTCTGAGCATGGTGAAGTTATTAATTACACTCTGGATGGTGTATCAATACACCCAGTGACTACATAGACAAATGCGTCCTTCCTAACACAGTTGCTGGAGAGGAAGGAAACCGCTCAGGGATTTCACCATGAGGGCCAATGGTAACTGTATAACAGTTACAGAGTTTAATGGCTGTGATTGGAGAAAACTGAGGATGGAACTTACAATTCCACATGTGAGAATTAGAATTTTACATGTGACTATTTTTTTCATATGAACTTGCAATTCCACATGTGAAAGTGAGATTTTCCCATGTGGAGTTTTCTTTTCTTCACATATGAGGTGAAAACATGTTATTCTCCTCACGTCAGAGAAGGTGGTGAACTCTAAATGTAATACTTATGTAAATATGGTTTCACATGTGAAATTTAAGCTCAACATGTGAAAACGCGATTTGATGTGAAACTGTTTTTTTTGTGTGTGTGTGTGTGTGTGTCTATGTACTGCGTGCATGTCTATGTTTGTGTCTCAAATGGCACCCTATTCCCTATATAGTGCACTACTTTTGACTGGAGCCCTATGGGTAGTAGTGCACTATGTAGGGCATAGGGGATGCAGCATACAGTATATATCCTTCCTCCCTCCTACCTACACCTGATGCTATGCGGCTGTGTAATTGGAAGCTTGTGAAACTAACATAGCGAACATTCTCGGGATATCAGACTGCACATTGCAGAATAACCACTCTAGATAATGCCGAGGTGGAGTTTCAGTGGAGTTTAGATTCACAGATACTGTAGGCCTGGATAGGTTGGGTAGATGGTTAAAAATGCAGACGTTTCAGTCGTCTGTAGGAGTGTTCACCACTACTTTAGCTGACACTGTTACTTAATATACATGGAGCTTCACATTTCTAATGTAGAATTAACCGATTCATTTTTTTATTTTTTTTTAACTAGGCAAGTCAGTTAATAAGAACAAATTCTTATTTTACAATGACAGCCAACCGGGAAACAGTGGGTTAACTGCCTTGTTCAGGGGCAGAATGACAGATTTTTACCTTGTCAGCTCGGGGATTCAATCTAGCAACCTTTTGGTTACTGGCCCAACGCTCTAACCGCTAGGCTGCCTGCCACCCCATGAATGCATCTCTAAAAGTAGAGTATTGCTCTACAACTATTTACTGTACAAGTCATTGTTGAACAAAATCCCGATTCCATACTGTGATTCACATCCAGAGGTTAATGTATAAACAGACATGACACAGACACATTTACCAAAGAGTCTGTTGCTACGGAATCTGTTGTGACAACACTACATCATTCACAAAGTATTCTCTCCCTCTCTCTTCAGCCCTACCACACTTAAAGATGTGGTCAAACATGACGCCCACAGTGAGTCTAAAAGGAATGGCTCTGATCTGGTTTTCTATTGTCAGGAAGAAGAAAATACTACTCACAGGTACTGTCGGTAGACCTAGGCAATGTCTCAAAGTGGGTCAGAGATTGGCTCACATTCATTCTGCCTTTGGTAGTCTGAACTCAGATCAGCTGACATGACATGATGAGCTGTATTATCTACCTCCAAAAATGGCACCCTATTCCCTACATAGTGCACTACTTTTGACCAGAGCCCATAGAGCAGGGGGTATTCAACTCGTACCCTCGGAGGTCCGGAGCCTGCTGGTTTTCTGTTCTACCCACCTGGTGTCCCAGGTCTAAATCAGTCCCTGATTAGAGTGGAATCACCCACCTGGTGTCCCAGGTCTAAATCAGTCCCTGATTAGAGGGGGAATCACCCACCTGGTGTCCCAGGTCTAAATCAGTCCCTGTTCAGAGGGGAATCACCCACCTGGTGTCCCGGGTCTAAATCAGTCCCTGATTAGAGGGGGAATCCCCCACCTGGTGTCCCAGGTCTAAATCAGTCCCTGATTAGAGGGGAATCACCCACCTGGTGTCCCAGGTCTAAATCAGTCCCTGATTAGAGGGGGAATCACCCACCTGGTGTCCCAGGTCTAAATCAGTCCCTGTTCAGAGGGGAATCACCCACCTGGTGTCCCGGGTCTAAATCAGTCCCTGATTAGAGGGGGAATCCCCCACCTGGTGTCCCAGGTCTAAATCAGTCCCTGATTAGAGGGGAATCACCCACCTGCTGTCCCAGGTCTAAATCAGGCCCTGATTAGAGGGGGATAATGATAAAACGCAGTGGAACTGGCTTGGAGGTCCGGAGTTGAGTTTGAGGGCCATAGAATATAAGATGCCATTTCAGATGCACCCCTGGTCTCTCAAACTACTTATGATTCATAATAACACTGGATTTAACCCTGAATCTCTTCACATCTCTGTAGTTCCATTCCCTGTGGACTGATGTCCTCACATCTCTGTAGTTTTTCTCACATCTCAACCCTTTTACAGGGGCTGAGTCACTGACTTACTGGTGTTCTTCCATGCCGTCCATGGGAGGGGTGCGTCACTTGAGTAGGTTGAGCCACTGACGTGGTCTTCCTGTCTGGGTTGGCGCCCCCCCCTTGGGTTGTGCCGGGGCGGAGATCTTTGTGGGCTATACTCGGCCTTGTCTTCGGACGGTAAGTTGGTGGTTGTAGATATCCCTCTAGTGGTGTGGGGGCTGTGCTTTGGCAAAGTGGGTGGGGTTATATCCTGCCTGTTTGGCCCTGTCCGGGGGTATCATCGGATGGGGCCACAGTGTCTTCTGATCCCTCCTGTCTCAGCCTCCAGTATTTATGCTGCAGTAGTTTATGTGTCGGGGGGCTAGGGTCAGTCTGTTACATCTGGAGTATTCTCTTGTCTTATCCGGTGTCCTGTGTGAATGTAAATATGCTCTCTCTAATTCTCTCTTTCTCTCTTTCTTTCTTTCTCTCGGAGGACCTGAGCCCTAGGACCATGCCTCAGGACTACCTGGCATGATGACTCCTTGCTGTCCCCAGTCCACCTGGCCATGCTGCTGCTCCAGTTTCAACTGTTCTGCCTGCGGCTACGGAACCCTGACCTGTTCACCGGACGTGCTTGTTGCACCCTCGACAATTACTATGATTATTATTATTTGACCATGCTGGTCATTTACGAACATTTTAACATCTTGACCATGTTCTGTTATAATATCCACCCGGCACAGCCAGAAGAGGACTGGCCACCCCTCATAGCCTGGTTCCTCTCTAGGTTTCTTCCTAGGTTTTTGGCCTTTCTCAGGAGTTTTTCCTAGGGAGTTTTTCCCAGCCACCGTGCTTCTTTCACATGCATTGCTTGCTGTTTGGGGTTTTAGGCTGGGTTTCTGTACAGCACTTTGAGATTTCAGCTGATGTACGAAGGGCTATATAAATAAATTTGATTTGATTTGATTTGATAGTTCCATTCCCTGTGGACTAATCGGTCTAAAGCTCTGCATCACAGTGCAAGAGGTGTCACTACAGTCCCTGGTTCGAATCCAGGCTGAATCACATCCGGCTGTGATTGGGAGTCCCATAGAGCGGTGCACATTTGGCCCAGTGTCGTCTGTGTTTGGACGGGGTAGGCCGTCATTGTAAAAAATAATTTGTTCTTAACTGACTTTCCTAGTTAAATAAAGGTTAAATAAAACAAAAAACAATGGATATTGATTCAGTCAAGTCTATGCATTGCATGACTACATACAAGTAAAAACATTTATTGTTGTATAATAGACTAGGGTGTATAAGTTTGGACAATGGTTTACTGAATAGATAGATACACCTGGCTTGGTGATGACGCCTCACCTAAACAACTATTATAGCTTAGTCATGACAGGGCTATTGTGCTCTGTCTCTGCCCTGAATACCAAGCTAAGTCCTCCATGTCTCCTACAGCTCAGGTTAACGTCACAGGTCCGTGTAACTTCTCTCTCTGTCTCTCTCTGTCTCTCTCTCTCTCCTCTCTCCCCTCTCTCTCTCTCTCTCTGTCTCTCTCTCTCCTCTCTCTCTCTCTCTCCTCTCTCTCTCTCTCTCTCTCTCTCTCTCTCTCTGTCTCTCTCTGTCTCCTCTCCCCTTTCTCTCTCTCTCTGTCTCCTCTCTCCTCTCTCTGTCTCTCTCTCTCTCTCCCCCCTCTCTCTCTCTCTGTCTCTCTCCTCTCTCTCTCTCTCTCTGTCTCTCTCCTCTCTGTCTCTCTCTCTCCTCCTCTCTCTCTGTCTCTCTCCTCTCTCGCTCTCTCTCTGTCTCTCTCTCTCCTCTCTCTCTCTGTCTCTCTCCTCTCTCGCTCTCTCTCTGTCTCCTCTCTCCTCTCTCCTCTCTCGCTCTCTCTCTCTCTCTCCTCTCTCTCTGACAGTCCAGTTGATTCATCAGGCTTCTCAAAACTTCTTGGGCCTTATTCCTCTGCTCCCCTTGGGCTGCTCCCCTTGGGCTGCTCCCCTTGGGCTGCTCCCCTTGGGCTGCTCCCCTTGGGCTGCTCCCCTTGGGCTGCTCCCCTTGGGCTAACCTGTCTAGAGGACTACACAGTCAGCTGCTTTGACTCACTGAGAAAAGAGTATACACAGCCATTAGGAATTCACATGTCTCCCACAAAGGCATCGAGTTAAGTCGAAGTGATTGTTTCAAACCACCAAGTTCTCTCCGGCTGAGAGCAATCCCATGATGTGTCACGCGGAAGACATATTTCAGTTGAAGGCATTCAGTTGTACATCTGACTAGGTATCCCGCTTGCCTTTACCTTTCACGGTCGTTGTAACACGAAAAGGGTAAAGGTGACCACCCCCCAACCCTTAAAGAATACATACAGATACTTTATAGTGCACTATGCGCCCTGGACTAAAGTAGTGCACTATATAGGGAATAGGGTGCCATTTGGGACGCAGAAAAAAGAGCCTATAAGCCTATATGCGTTTTGCTAGGGCCACAATGACAGACTTAAAATTAGAGGACGTTGACCTGGTTTATGTGGAAAATGGAAGAGTGGGGGGGAAAAAACACATTCCACTCTGATCCGCTCCATTTCCCCAAGTATCCTAACCCCCCCCCCCCCCCCCACGCCCCCCACGCCCCCCCCCCCCCCACGCCCCCCCCCCCCCCCCACGCCCGCCCACCTGCAAGCATACGCCACGTCTATTTCTTTGGCAACTGGCACTGTTCATGACACAAACTGTTCACATCCCTCTTGCTGGTGAAGAGACTTTTTCCCTTTTTAAAGCTAATTTTCTTGCAATTCTATACATTTTGCCGAGTCTAATGTGTATTCATTTGATAGTTAAATGATAACAATTATTCCAATAATATTCATGGCCAAAATCAAACTAAATAAAAAAAAAAACATTAGCTGACATGGGCTAATTGATCTGGACATTTCTGACACGTTTTAAATATCTCTATAAGGTATGAAATGACAAGAGGAACTGATGATGCAGTACCTAATGTAGAAATGGCACCTTGTGCATTCTGCTATTTCAACTTACTAGAGAACGTTTAAAGATGGACTGAGTTCCTTTAAAAAATAATAGCATTCTAGACACAGACCATTGACTCTAACATATATGTATTTCTTTCTTTTTTACCCAATTGGTAGTTACAGTCTTGTCCCATCACTGCAACTCCCCTACGGACTCGGGAGAGGCGAACGTCGAGAGCCATGCGTCCTCAGAAACACGAACCTGCCAAGTCACACTGCTTCTTGACACACTGCTCGTTTAACCCGGAAGCCAGCTGCACCAATGTGTCGGAGGAAACACCGTCCAACTGGTGACCAAAATCAGCTTTCAGGCGCCTGGACCGCCACAAGGAGTTGCTAGAGCGCAATGGGACAAGGAAATCCCGGCCGACCAAACCCTCCCCTAACCCAGACGACACTGGGCCAATTGTGAGCCGTCTAATGGGTCTCCCGGTCACGGCCGGCTGTGACACAGCCTGGGATTGAACCTGGGTCTGTAGTGACACCTCAAGCACTGCAGTGCAATGTCTTAAACCTTTGCGCCACTCAGGACGCCTCCACTCCAACATACATGAATGTAGATACTCCAAAACACATCTCTGTAATGATTTCCCCATATTTAGTAAATGTATATTAAAACAGCTTGTGCAGAGAGAGTTTAGGCTCTAGAGTTTTCTCCTCTCTCTACAATACATATCCTACATGATGCCCAACGGATTGTTTGTCCAACGGTGTTAACTTTCATTACAATCCTATTGATAATGCCAGGGATGAAGCAAACCAATGGGATCTTCCTGGGTAAATTCAAGCCCTCTCTGTAACGTTCACGCAGTCTCTGATCATGGTGCCTAAGGTAGAGGGGTGGAGGGATGGAGGGGTGGAGGGATGGAAGGGTGGAGGGGTGCAAGGAGATGAGGCCCTTACAACATTTTTTTGCAGTTTCACATGTGGAATTGCACATTCACGGGGAAAAAAAATTAATTTTCAGTTTTACCTGTAAAACTTTCACATGTTAAACTGCAAGTTGACATGTGAAAAATCTTCACATGTAAAAATGTTCCTGTAGTTCACATGTGAGGGGTAAAATAGTGTTATTCTCCTCACATGTGAAAAGGTGGTATTAACGTGTTGCAGTAGCATGTTTCCAGTTGGAATAACAAATTCTGTAATGCCATTCTGTAAAAAGGTTATTTAGCCAACCTGAGTATAATCATTATAGTGTATTATAAATAATGATGTGTTATTTCTGAGCCATCCACACCATTAATATTGTAGTCCTCCATGGTGTTGTGTCGATATACATGAATACTTATCACTTCCACCAGGGGGAGGCATTCAGACTGTTAGTGCTACAGTTCACACCAGTGAAAAGAACAGAGAAGCTAGCTCTCCATGTCTCCTTGTTTTTTAAAAATCCTGTTTTCCAGTTTGTACGCATGGTTACTTTTTCCAAATGTAGAGATAACATGTTTAACTAAACTGTGTTGAGTGTTCTGGTCATTTTGATGTATAATTTAATTGTTTTGACCGAGTGAAAAACAAGTGAGATTTTCACATTTACAAGAGTGTAGCCAAGCTAGGTAACTAGCTAGCTCACTTTTGTATGCAAGTCAATGAGAAAAAGATGGCTTTTCAGATTATTTTTTATATCCTTTATAAATGTTTTAGCTCTTAAATAGTTTTATTTTTATAAACGAGGGCTCATATTGAGTGTATTTACATGTGTACATACGGACCATGCTAAAGATATGTATTTTAAAAAGTTACTTTTTAAGAAATTTGAATCATATGGTTGCATGCTAATTAATAACTGCTAGCTAGCTTAGTGTTAGGCAATAGCTAGCCTGCCATTTTGTCCTGGCTAGCTATTTTTTGCTTTTGTTATTGTTAGGTGTCCATTGGTTTTTGTTACATTTAATACACAGGCCTAAAAGTATTTAAAAATGTGTGAATGTGTTTGCTATTGGAATATAACGGATACTTTTCTACAAAGAGATTTTAGCATAACAGTTTTAAGTAACAGCAAGCTTTCCAGGACATAGACATGTCTTATATGGGCAGAAAGCTTAAATTATTGTTAATCTAACTGCACTGTCCAATTTACAGTAGCTATTACAGTGAAAAAATACCATGCTATTGTTTGTGGAGAGTTTACAACAACAAAAACATATCACGGGAACTGGTTTGATGCATTCACCTCTGAAGCTAAATAATGTACTTACATTCAGTAATCTTGCTCTGATTTGTCATCCTGAGGGTCCCAGAGATAAAATGTAGCATAGTTTTGTTTGATAAAAATCTATTTTTATATTCAAATGTAGGAACTGGGTTCTACAGTTTGAACCCCTGCTGTCCCTGGCTCCACACCCACCCTGCCCGGCCATCTAGATGTGTGATAGTTAGTGTATAAGCTAATGATCCATCATGTAAAACATTCCTGGGAGTGTGTAAAGTTAAATGTTGCTTTACCATATCATTTTTGTATGCTCTCTATGTAACCGTTGTGAAATGGCTAGCTAGGTAGCGGGGTGCACGCTAATAGCGTTTCAATTGGTGACATCACTAGCTCTGAGACCTTGAAGTAGTTGTTTCCCTTGCTCTGCAAGGCCCATGGCTCTTGGGTAGCGATAGGTAGTAATGCTTCATGGGAGGCAGTTGTTGATGTGTGCAGAGGGTCCCTGGTTTGAACCCAGGTAGGGTTGCGAGGACAGGGACGGAAGCAAGACTGTTATATCTATAGTTATGTACTTGAAAATGTATCAACTTGGCAGACTTGATACAAAATATTGTCCAATATTGCAATGCTTCGCGGGATCAATCTGAAACTTTGCACACACACTGCTGCCATCTAGTGGCCAAAATCTAAATTGTGCCTAAACTGCAAAATTATATTATGGCCTTTCTGTTGCATTTCAAACATTATGATTTTTTTTATTTGAAAACGCATGTTTTTTTGTTTGCGTTATATTTGCGTTATATTTACCAGATCTAATTTGTTATATTCTCCTATATTAGTTTCACATTTCCACAAACTTCAACGTGTTTCCTTTCAACTGGTATCAATAATATGCATATCCTTGCTTCAGGTCCTGAGCTACAGGCAGTTAGATTTGGGTATGTCATTTTAGGTGAAATTTGAAAAAAAAAGGGTACGATCCTTAAGAGGTTATTAACTGTGATTGACTCAGCAAATCCTGTGATTGACTCAGCAAATCCTGTGATTGACTCAGCAAATCCAGTGATTGACTCAGCAAATCCAGTGATTGACTCAGCAAATCCAGTGATTGACTCAGCAAATCCTGTGATTGACTCAGCAAATCCAGTGATTGACTCAGCAAATCCAGTGATTGACTCAGCAAATCCAGTGATTGACTCAGAAAATCCAGTGATTAACTCAGCAAATCCTGTGATTAACTCAATTACATTTTAAAACATATGTCAGCCCTATTTTGAGTTGAACAGTCAATATTCTGAGATTGAGAGAAATGTTTAATAAATATACAGTACATTGGAAGAGAAAGCCAGTGTAGGCCCTCTTGGGCTGATGGTCAAGACTTTGGTTTCTCCTGCGGGAGACTTAAAATCGTAAAATCCATAGATTATGTCCTATTGAATTTATTTCAATTGACTGATTTCCTTATATGAACTGTAACTCAGTCAAATCTTTGAAATTGTTGCATGTTGCGTTTATATTTTTGTTCAGTATATATGTTGAAAATCCATGTGAAACTTCACATGTGTCCGAAGACAACGTGCCTGACTCATGCAAGACAAATTGAAAAAATGCACGTGCCATTTTTCATGTGATTTGTTCACATGAGTGTTTATACATGTGATTTGTTCACATGAGTGTTTATACATGTGTCCGAAAACCACATTTATTTATTTATTTTCTGACGTCTTTTTTGTAAGGGGGGGGGGGAGTAGGTAGGGGCGAATGGAGGGGTAGAGGTGTGGGGTGGAGGTAGGGGCGAATGGAGGGGTAGAGGTGTGGGGTATGGTTAGAAGGGTGGAGGGTGGAGGTAGGAGGGTGGAGGGGTAAACGTGTGGGGTGGAGGTAGGAGGGTGGAGGGGTAGAGGTGTGGGGTGGAGGTAGGAGGGTGGAGGGGTAGAGGTGTGGGGTATGGTTAGAAGGGTGGAGGGTGGAGGTAGGAGGGTGGAGGGGTAAACGTGTGGGGTGGAGGTAGGAGGGTGGAGGGGTAGAGGTGTGGGGTGGAGGTAGGAGGGTGGAGGGGTAGAGGTGTGGGGTGGAGGTAGGAGGGTGGAGGGGTAGAGGTGTGGGGTGGAGGTAGGAGGGTGGAGGGGTAAACGTGTGGGGTGGAGGTAGGAGGGTGGAGGGGTAGAGGTGTGGGGTGGAGGTAGGAGGGTGGAGGGGTAGAGGTGTGGGGTGGAGGTAGGAGGGTGGAGGGGTAAACGTGTGGGGTGGAGGTAGGAGGGTGGAGGGGTAGAGGTGTGGGGTGGAGGTAGGAGGGTGGAGGGGTAGAGGTGTGGGGTGGAGGTAGGAGGGTGGAGGGGTAAACGTGTGGGGTGGAGGTAGGAGGGTGGAGGGGTAGAGGTGTGGGGTGGAGGTAGGAGGGTGGAGGGGTAGAGGTGTGGGGTGGAGGTAGGAGGGTGGAGGGGTAAACGTGTGGGGTGGAGGTAGGAGGGTGGAGGGGTAGAGGTGTGGGGTGGAGGTAGGAGGGTGGAGGGGGTAGAGGTGTGGGGTGGAGGTAGGAGGGTGGAGGGGTAGAGGTGTGGGGTGGAGGTAGGAGGGTGGAGGGGTAAACGTGTGGGGTGGAGGTAGGAGGGTGGAGGGGGTAGAGGTGTGGGGTGGAGGTAGGAGGGTGGAGGGGTAGAGGTGTGGGGTGGAGGTAGGAGGGTGGAGGGGTAAACGTGTGGGGTGGAGGTAGGAGGGTGGAGGGGTAGAGGTGTGGGGTGGAGGTAGGAGGGTGGAGGGGTAGAGGTGTGGGGTGGAGGTAGGAGGGTGGAGGGGTAAACGTGTGGGGTGGAGGTAGGAGGGTGGAGGGGTAGAGGTGTGGGGTGGAGGTAGGAGGGTGGAGGGGTAGAGGTGTGGGGTGGAGGTAGGAGGGTGGAGGGGTAAACGTGTGGGGTGGAGGTAGGAGGGTGGAGGTAAAAGGGTAGAGGTAGGAGGGTGGAGGAAACTGGGTTTGCTGAAGTGTTAGAGCTCCTGCAGGAATTAACCCCCCCCCCCCCCCCGCTCTGAGCTGTGCAGCGAGGGCCAATGCCAAGGGAGCTCAGGAACACTGAATATAACATTTTGCTCAGACCTCAGTCATATAATCACAACCTCTTACCCATACAACCCCTGAGGTATGTGTCGCCTAGGCCTAGATTTGATATCACCCTAGTGTTATTCACCAAGGTACTATAGTAGTAAACGTAAACCATGGACTGACCCAGGGACTATAGTAGTAAACCATGGACTGACCCAGGGACTATAGTAGTAAACCATGGACTGACCCAGGGACTATAGTAGTAAACCATGGACTGACCCAGGGACTATAGTAGTAAACCATGGACTGACCCAGGGACTATAGTAGTAAACCATGGACTGTCCCAGGGACTGTAGTAGTAAACCATGGACTGACCCAGGGACTATAGTTGTAAACCATGGACTGACCCAGGGACTATAGTAGTAAACCATGGACTGACCCAGGGACTATAGTAGTAAACCATGGACTGACCCAGGGACTATATTAGTAAACCATGGACTGACCCAGGGACTATAGTAGTAAACCATGGACTGACCCAGGGACTATAGTGGTAAACCATGGACTGACCCAGGGACTATAGTAGTAAACCATGGACTGACCCAGGGACTATAGTAGTAAACCATGGACTGACCCAGGGACTGTAGTAGTAAACCATGGACTGACCCAGGGACTATAGTTGTAAACCATGGACTGACCCAGGGACTATAGTAGTAAACCATGGACTGACCCAGGGACTATAGTAGTAAACCATGGACTGACCCAGGGACTATAGTAGTAAACCACAGCCCGCTTGCTAAAGCCAGTCCTGCTCAACAGAGACACACCTGTACAAGACATGCAACTCTTCTCAGCTTTCCAGCCTGAGCTGCAACTTCGTCGCAAAGTTTTTCATATTATTCTGTACGTAAATCAGAGAAAATCCATTTAGCATGAGATGTTACGAATTACAATTGATATTATATGTTATGAATTTGTAAAAACGTACAACATGTTATGAATTTGCAAAAATGACGATATGTTTGGAATAAACTAACTGGCTAACATTAACTAGGCTAGGGTTAGGGTTAGGAGTTAGGTTAAAAGGTTAAGGTTAGGTTTAGGGGAAGGTTAGCTAAAAGGGTAAAGGTTAGGGGAAGGGTTAGCTAACATGCTAAGTAGCTGCAAAGTTGCTAAAAAGTAGTAAATATTTGAAAAGTTGCTAATTAACTGAAATGCTGAAGTTGTTTGTGCTCAGATTCAAACTCGCAACCTTTTGGTTGCAAGACATTTGCAATATATGCCCACCCATCCACCCCGACCAATCACACAACTTTAGTTTTTTGCCTTAAGTAACCATCTGTCTTTTGTAACCCTACCAGGTAGCCTGGCGGGGCGGAGCGTTGGGCCAGCAACCGAAAGGTTGCTGGATCGAATCCCTGAGCTGACAATGCAAAAATCTATCGTTCTACCCCTGAGCAAGGCAGTTAACCCACTGTTCTGTGGGTGCTGACAACGTGGATGTCGATTAAGGCAGGCCCTGCACCTCTCTGATTCAGAGGGGTTGGGTTACATGTGGAAGACACATTTCAGTTGAATGCATTCAGTTGTACAACTGAGTAGGTAACCTTCTTTCCCCATATCATACTAATTTGAGAGTCCCGGATTTACTATGTTACGTTTAGTCTAATGAGACCAGGCTGTGAGCTTTGAAATGTAGCACTGCTCTGCCGCAAGTCAACTCAGTGGGAGGGAAGACCTCTGAGGAATCTACGGAATGCTTTCTTACGCTTACCCAGGGGAATCAACGGACCGAGGGAGGCAAAAATATTTACTGTGAAAAACAGAGCTATTTGAAAAGCAGAAAGCACTAGTTGCCAACTGCAGGCTTGAGGGAGTCATAGCTAACATGAGAGAACAGAGCAGGGCTAGACATGGCTCCTCTTGCTAATGACCAATAGGTAACCTAGCGGTTAGAGCATTGGGTCAGTAACTGAAAGATTGCTGGTTTGAATACCCAAGCTGACGAGGAGACAAATATGTTGATGTGCCCTTGAGCAAGGCACTTAAGTTTAACTTCCTCCAGGGGTACTTAGTACTACTATAACTGAATCTTTTAATACATTTCACTGCACATATCTGGTGTAACGTGACAATAAAACATGTTGTTTATAAAAATAAAAAAAATCATGATGATTTATCATTTCATTTGCTAAAGTCAGAAAAAAAACACGATTTTTGTAAATCCTATGGTCACATTATAATTCACACTACAACATAAAGAGACATTTCTAATAACCAACTCTGAAGATCACTTCACATCGAAGTGAGGCTTTCACATGTAACAGAAGTGCTCCTGGGACTCAACGTTTCAGCTACATGCCTGTGACGGTGGGGTCTTTGGCAGGACACATATTTAAGTTCATATCTCATTTAATGCTTCAACCATAGCGATACATTATAATATAGTGCTCTATTTAATTCTGTGGCTTCAACCATCTACATTCTTGGCAGGAAATATCAAGAAATGTGTTTCACAGAGTGAGAATGATGAAGTTGATCAACACAGGAAGGGAGGAAGGACTGTCTGGCTTATTCAGAACATTATTCACCAAAAAGGAAGTTTTATTACTCAGATTTAATAAATACAATAAACACTGAAACATATTTTACATTTTTTTTCTACAAACGAACGATGGCAGCTAATTGCCTTGTTTTTAATAGAACTTAATATGATGTAACCATGTTTGAATGTTCTGTGGTGAATGTTCTGGAATGGAATGTGTAGACCTGAGTTAGTTTTATTGTACCAGATAAGTATTCCTCTGAGTTGCTGTGGACTGTGCGTCACGGTTCAGCTGTGTAAAATGCCAGAGACATTCCTCTGAGCTGAGAGTGTTGTTTGATTAGAGATAATTAAAAGCAGACTGGTTGGAATGCAATGCTGGAGATGTGGAGGAGAAAGAAAAAAATTCTGGAAAGAAAGCAGATGCCACGAACACAGTGCCAAATATGTAAAAATGAAATGTAATGAAAATGATAGAAAATATTTTTTTAAAGGTCAAATTTTCATGTCAATTTGGGATGAGGTGCTTCAGAATATAATTATGGTACATGCTTGTCAAATATTGAACACCATTTTTAACAAGCATTATGTCGTTTGCAGTGTGCTAATTTATTCCTTTACCGTAATTCAATCACTTTATCATCAGAAACCACAGTGAAACATGGGCAATTAGACAGTTAATTGGTGGTGGAAATGTAAGTCTTGATTTTAAAAACAAACAGACGTATTTGCATCTTATTTCATCTATGGTCAATTAACAACATTGCTTGTCAGGTGTTTACTGTCAGGTGTATACTGTCAGGTATATACTGTCAGGGTGTAAACTGTCAGGGTGTATACTGTCAGGTGTATACTGTCAGGTGTAAACTGTCAGGTGTAAACTGTCAGGTGTATACTGTCAGGTGTAAACTGTCAGGTGTATACTGTCAGGTATATACTGTCAGGGTGTATACTGTCAGGTGTATACTGTCAGGTGTATACTGTCAGGTATATACTGTCAGGGTGTATACTGTCAGGTGTATACTGTCAGGTGTATACTGTCAGGTGTAAACTGTCAGGTGTAAACTGTCAGGTGTATACTGTCAGGTGTAAACTGTCAGGTGTAAACTGTCAGGTATAAACTGTCAGGGTGTATACTGTCAGGTGTATACTGTCAGGTGTATACTGTCAGGTGTATACTGTCAGGTGTATACTGTAGATTAGCAATGAGGTCTTTGAGACACTTCTTCAGACACTGCAACAAGTTAGCAATACATGTGTTTATTGATAAAGACCAGCCTTGTCTATCGATAAAAACCAGCCGTGTCTATTGGTGAAAACCAGCCTTGTCAATTGATAAAGACCAGCCTTGTCTACTGATAAAGACCAGCCTTGACTATTGATAAAAACTAGCCTTGTCTATTGGGGAAAACAAGCCTTGTCTGTTGTTGAAAACCAGCACTGTCTATTGGTGAAAAACAGCCTTGTTTGTTGATAAAGACCAGCCTTGTCTATTGATAAAGACCAGCGTTGTCTATTGATAAAGACCAACCTTGTTGATTTGTGATAATCAGCCTTGTCTTTTGATGAAAACCAGCCTTGCCTATTGATGAAAACTAGCCATGTCTATTGGTGAAAACCAGCCTTGTGTATTGGTGAAAAACAGCCTTGTTTGTTGATAAAGACCAGCCTTGTTTATTGGTGAAAACCAGCCTTGACTATTGATAAAGACCAGCCTTGTTTATTGGTGAAAACCAGCCTTGTCTATTGATAAAGACCAGCCTTGTTTATTTGTGATAACCAGCCTTGACTATTGGTGAAAACCAGCCATGTCTAATGGTGAAAACCAGCCTTTTCTATTGATAAAGACAGCTGTTGTCTATTTATAAAAACCAGCCTTGTTTATTGGTGAAATCCAGCCTTGTCTATTGGTGAAAACCAGCCTTGTTATTGATAAAGACCAGCCTTGTTTTTTGATAAAAAATCAGCCTTGTTTTTTGTTGTTGATAAAGACCAGCCTTTTCTATTGATGGAGCTAGACAGACTCTTGGTTTCACCATGTGCACTAGAGGAAATCCTCTGCAATCACCCTCAACTGGGCTACACTGGAACCGTGTATGTGTCCCCACAAGGTTAGCTGTACAAGACTGTGTGTGCACGCGTGTGTGTGTGTTTGTAATGCGCCAATGATATATTGTGATGCAGGTTTCTTGCCAACAGTCAAGCAGGTGGCAGAGTTGTTTTTCTCTGAATAAACCATCCTTCACTGCTGAAAGGGAGACACTATTAATGTCTGTCTATGGACTCTGATTAGATGGGTTTGTACTTGCTTGTATTTGTAATACATTTCAGCTCTGCCTTGTGTTAAGTTGACACAGGATGCATTATATATATATATATATATATGTGTGTATAACCTTGGAAGACTCCATCTCCATCAATGGGATAGAAATGTTGCATATTCATAATGTGTATTTGCAAGTGTAACCGATGTGAAATGGCTAGCTAGTTAGCGGTGTGCACGCTAATAGCGTTTCAAACGGGTGACGTCACTCGCTCTGAGACCTGAAGTAGTTGTTCCCCTTTGCTCTGCAAGGGCCGTGGCTTTTGTGGCGCGATGGGTGACGATGCTTCGTGGGGTGTCAGTTGTTGATGTGTGCAGAGGGTCCCTGGTTCCAGCCCAGGTTGGGGCGAGGAAGGAGACGGAAGCTAAACTGTTACACAAGTGCAGTGTGCAGAAGTTCCTTTTAAACATTCTACTGTAGACGAGAGAAAAAACAACAACGTTTTAAAGATATATATTACTGTTTTTATTCCATTAATGAAATGTTAATGGCATAGAAAAGTTCTCCACAGCAACATCAACAGGGTTCAACCAGCGAGGTGTACATCAACATAAGGGTTCAACCAGCGAGGTGTTTACACTAAACCATGCAGGTTGGTTTATATAGGCTCATGTTAGAACAAATCTTTGGCATCATTTTTCACATCAATAAAATACTAAAAATGAAATAATATACAAAATATATTAACTTCTTTTCTCAGTTCAAAACAACAACTTTATGTAAACAAAGTCCAATTAATAGTGAAAAGGGTATTCATCAAAAAGCAAATGGTTCTGACGCAGAGCGTACGACCAGCAAATGGTTCTGACACAGAGCGTACGACCAGCAAATGGTTCTGACACAGAGCGTATGACCAGCAAATGGTTCTGACACAGAGCGTACGACCAGCAAATGGTTCTGACGCAGAGCGTACGACCAGCAAATGGTTCTGACACAGAGCGTACGACCAGCAAATGCACTGTGAGAGAAAGAAGAAAACAAGTCTAACTTGAAGATAGTGAAGGACTGTAGAGTTTGAATACAATACTCTTCTCACATTCCAGTCAACAACAATAACTCAGACTCCTGCTCTGACACACACACACAGAGAGAGAACTAACTGGTATCACCACACGTGTCACCATCCCAATAGATGCAGGCTGAAGTTTAAATTAGGAACAAATAAAAACATGTAAAAGACATTCAGACCTCAGAAATGAAGAGATCCTCAAGCAAGGAGGAGAGAAAAACAGCATACTTCAAAATAACACTGGAGTTATTTAGCACGATCAACAAATAGAATAGCAGATGCAAGGCAGATATGGCCGGCTAGCTCTCTGTCTCCACGGATATGTTTCCGTATATAACCACTCAACGATTTAGAAGATGCTCAGATGCTCCTGGTAGAAACCAGCTACCATGGAGGCTTGGCAGAAATAAATAGACTGAAAAAGAAAATAGAATCCTCAGAATGTATGTTAACAAGGTCAAAGGTCAGACTCTACATAGCCTAATTATTGGACCGAGTGGGAGAGTGGGAGCATTCCATCAGGAAGGAATGTCAGTCGATTAGCCCCTCGCTTGTCAGCAGAGGGTGGTGGGACAGCGGCATTCTGGGTATCGACTGTCTGGGACCTAAAACAATAACCCAGCTGTGTTCCAAATGTCATCTTATTTCCTATATCATCAGAGTTCTCCAATTATGATTTATTGTTGAACATTAAAGACAGTAAAAAAAAAACACCAGCAAATCAGCTCCAAGTGATTTTAATTTGGTAAATCTGTTCCAAAGTATTCCCCCGCATAATATAAATATATATCTGATCTATACTAATGTAAGCAAGGTTTAAAATGATGTTTTAATCAAATGAAAAAAATGGTGGGTCTTCTTGCGGTAAATTTGCAGTCTACAAATAATTTTTTATTATGTTGCAGCCCCCCGACCATCCGCTCAAGAAGAAAATCGGCCTGCGGCTGAATCTAGTTGATGATCCCTGCCCTCTATAGTGCACTAATTTTAACCAGGGCACTACATGGGGAATAGGGTGCTATTTAGGACACAGCCTGGGCATCTGAGACATCAGGCCCAGTGCTGTGAAGGCCAGCCTCACATCTTCTCATCCTCTGTTTCTCAAAGAGGAAGAGCAGACAGACAGACAGACAGACATGCCATCCACCGTTACTCCACCCTGCAGTCTAAACAAGGCCCATTCCCATTCCAGTGTTAAAGCTGGGAGGGTGCCGGGCCTCAACATACAGGCTGTAATATGTAGGGAGAGGAGAGTGCCAACTGCATAGTTTCATTTAGACTTGGGAATGCAGAAGTTGGGGTTCATTGGTATTTACGGTACTCAAACACACTGTGAAATGGACCACTAATTCAAGGACATCGGAGGAGGAAAAGGAGGAAGAGGAGGAGAGCTTACTACTACAACTGTCTTCACCAAGAATGTATATTAGTGTTACAACATAATAGGAAGGATATGTGTAATCATAGAACAAGCTAAAGTAACCGTGGGAGAGTGATGCCGTTTTTTTTTTCCAGGAATGTTGGATCATTTGACTTGGCATGCTGAGCTCAAAGTAGCTGACACACTGTCTGTCCATGACGGAAACAGATATGCAGTATGAATAGAAGTGTATAGACCAGCAAGGGGTGGAGACAGACAGACAGACAGACAGACAGACAGACAGACAGACAGGCAGACAGGCAGACAGGCAGGCAGGCAGGCAGGCAGGCAGGCAGGCAGGCAGGCAGGCAGGCAGACAGACAGACAGACAGACAGACAGACAGACAGACAGACAGACAGACAGACAGACAGACAGACAGACAGACAGACAGCTTTCTTAAAGGCCAAACAACGCACAACTCTTCAAACAAACACATCACGTCACACTACGAGCAGCACTTAAACAAGAATATAAATACATCAAAATAAAACAACTACATACAAATATAATACAAATGCAGTTCTGATTGATATCTCAGGTTGTGCAGCAATGCAGAAGCCTTGTCTGAGTACCTTAGAGGCTTCAGATGGAGACTGGGGTAGTTGCACCTGGCAGGTCCACTAACTAGAGAACACAGCCAATAAAGTTCTTCTTCACTTTTCTAAGTGTAGAGAGAGAAACAGTCAAGTGGAGCAGAGCTCTCCTCTCTGTCTGCTACACACTTCCTGTTGCTTCTGGATTATTTTCTCAGGTAAGTAGGTAGGTAGGTAGGTAGGTAGGTAGGTAGGTTAGGTAGGTAGGTACAGTATGAAGGTAGGTAAGATGGATGGAAGGAAGGAAGGAAGGTAGGTAGGTAGGTAGGAAGCACATGTCCATGTCCATCTCCAAACTGTCCATCTGTCTTCAAAGGAAGTGTCTTTCTGTTCATCTGGAGGCCAGTCTGACCAGAAACAGACGGACAGGCAGGCTGTCTTCTTCTCGCTGAGCGGGATATACAGGACAGGAAGGTCTCTCGGTCATCGACCGTGTTATCACTGTCCATCCACAGTTCGATGTTTGTTAAATAAGGATTTCTACCACGTCTGCTGCAGTGTCTGAACTGCTGGGGAGATCCACTGTGAGGTCAGCCTTTTGGGCTGGGACATCACTATCACACTGGCTGCTGTGGTCCGTTCTCTGGGGCTCGGAGTAGGGGAGAGGCAGGGCCAGGGGGGCGCGGGGGTGTTGGTGGGGGGGCCGGGACAGAGGAGACACTGCAGCAGCCGTCTGGTCATCAGAGAGGCTCTTTCCTACAAACACAGACAACAAGAGGAAGCTGGTTAATTACCAGATCACAGACAACAAGAGGAAGCTGGTTAATTACCAGATCACAGACAACAAGAGGAAGCTGGTTATTTACCAGATCACAGACAACAAGAGGAAGCTGGTTAATTACCAGATCACAGACAACAAGAAGAAGCTGGTTATTTACCAGATCACAGACAACAAGAGGAAGCTGGTTAATTACCAGATCACAGACAACAAGAAGAAGCTGGTTATTTACCAGATCACAGACAACAAGAGGAAGCTGGTTAATTACCAGATCACAGACAACAAGAGGAAGCTGGTTAATGACCAGATCACAGACAACAAGAGGAAGCTGGTTATTTACCAGATCACAGACAACAAGAGGAAGCTGGTTAATGACCAGATCACAGACAACAAGAGGAAGCTGGTTATTTACCAGATCACAGACAACAAGAGGAAGCTGGTTAATGCCCAGATAACAGACAACAAGAGGAAGCTGGTTAATGACCAGATCACAGACAACAAGAGGAAGCTGGTTATTTACCAGATCACAGACAACAAGAGGAAGCTGGTTAATGACCAGATCACAGACAACAAGAGGAAGCTGGTTATTTACCAGATCACAGACAACAAGAGGAAGCTGGTTAATTACCAGATCACAGACAACAAGAGGAAGCTGGTTAATTACCAGATCACAGACAACAAGAGGAAGCTGGTTATTTACCAGATCACAGACAACAAGAGGAAGCTGGTTATTTACCAGATCACAGACAACAAGAGGAAGCTGGTTAATTACCAGATCACAGACAACAAGAGGAAGCTGGTTATTTACCAGATCACAGACAACAAGAGGAAGCTGGTTAATTACTGGATCACAGACAACAAGAGGAAGCTGGTTATTTACCAGATCACAGACAACAAGAGGAAGCTGGTTAATGACCATCTGTTCTGTGAGCTTCCCTGCCACGTCTATTGCAGAGCGTCTATCCCAGAGAGGAGATGACATACTCACCATGCATTCTGTTACTAAAATATGTAGTCATCTGTTTGATGAATGTCCCCTCGCTGGGTCCTCTCCCCAAACTCGAGTTTTTTTTAAGAAGTGCAACATTCTGCCTGGCGACACTAAGCAGCCTGCCAGTTGTCTCAGAGTTAATAGGCTGTTTTTAGAACTGACATTCCTCCAGGCGTTATGAACTGTGACCCCCCCCCCCCCCCCCCCAGAAGACTAAAAAGAAGGAGAAGACAGAGCGATGTCATAATTCTCCAGATTCTTCAGGAAGTAGCTATATCTGCACTGAACTCCTGGCTACCACGTGAACTTCCTGATCATCTCTGTCTTCTCCTACTTTTTCCAGCTGCCTCCCGAATGCCCCCCCCCCCCCCCATAGCACACTACTTTTGACCAGAGCCTTATGGACCCTTGACAAAACTGGTGCACTATATAGGGAATAGGGTTCCATAGGGCTCTGGTCAAAAGTAGTGCACTATATAGGGAATAGGGTTCCATAGGGCTCTGGTCAAAAGTAGTGCACTATGTAGGGTACCATTTGGGATGTAGAAATAGTCTTCTGACATGAATGTATGGCCTGGGCTATAGTGCTCACCTTTTCCCCAGATGGGTCGCTCCACTGGGCCAGTGGAGGAGGTGGATGTTGAGGTGTTGGCAGCGGTGCTGATGGAGGGGACAGACCTGGCAGGGCGGAGAGCCTGCTGCTCTGGTCCAGTCCTCTGCTGTAACACCCTGATCACTGCGTCCTTCTCCAGGAGCTTGGAGTGCAGCGCTCGGATTCTGGAGACACATACAGAGATTACATACATGTAACTACCAATGCGTTTTGTGACATTCTCCATTGAGAAGACTGAACAGGAGAAAGGGCTAATTATGACGTTTATGTACCTGTTCTCCATCTCCTGATGTCTGTGGCTGGATGGTAGGTGGTTGTTGAAGCTGTTGTTGGGTGAGTGACGAGGCGAGTGTTTGATGATGCTGCTATCTCTCTGAGCTGCAGCCGTAGCGGCTGCGTCCATAGCGAACTGCCTCATGGTGCTCTCCTCCAGGTACTTCTGTTCCCAGTGTGTGATGTCAGCCTCCAGAGCCAGGATCCTCTCTTCTCTCTCAGCCAGCTGCTGCTGTACAGACACCATGGAGCTCAGATCAGAGGGCAGGGAGCCAGGACCGCTAGCTGTGCTGTGGGACTGACACCGTGGAAGGAAAAGGGTTGGTTAGAAAATAAGGTAATGGAGAATGTTTCAAAACGTCCAACAGTGGTCTTGTTTTGGAAGACTGTGTTTAAACTACAGCCTTGGGGTTCGTCAAATATGACGTGTCAATGTGGATCATGAGGCAGCACTTTAAGTGCAAATACATATGTGTGTGTGTGTGTGTGTGTGTGTGTGTGTGTGTGTGTGTGTGTGTGTGTGTGTGTGTGTGTGTGTGTGTGTGCATACGTGCGCCACGTCGTGTCTCCTCCCCTCTGCTGCTCACCTGTGCTGATCGGATGCTCTTCAGCTCCTGTTCCAGCCTGGTCCTCAACCTCAGTTCCAGGGACTCTCTCTTCTCACAGGCTGCCTGTAGCTGACCCAGGGCACTCTGTAGCCTCTCTACCTTCTCTACGTACGCCTTCTTCCTTCTAAGCTCCTCCTCCAGGGCCAGGTTACGGGTCTGCGCCGACCCCAGGGCCAGTTCCAGAACCTCCCGGCGCCGAAGCCACTCCTCCCCGGAGTCACGCAGACACTGCATCTCCCGCTGCTGCTCCTCATCTAAGGAGAGAGAGAGAGAGAAGAGAGAGAGAAAGAGAGAGAGAGAGAGAGAGAGAGAGAGAGAGAGAGAGAGAGAGAGAGAGAGAGAGAGAGAGAGAGAGAGAGAGAGAGAGAGAGAGAGAGAGAGAGGAGAGGAGAGGAGAGGAGAGGAGAGGAGAGGAGAGGAGAGGAGAGGAGAGGAGAGGAGAGGAGAGGAGAGGAGAGGAGAGGAGAGGAGAGGAGAGGAGAGAGAGAGAGAGAGAGAGAGAGAGGATAAGTTAGAATGTTCAGGTGAGAAGGGCCGCCACAGATGTTACTTATCACATGATCTCTCAGTGAGTAGATCTCAGACCCCATCCCCCCCACCCCCCCCCCCCATCCCATCCCCCCACCTCCCCATCCCATCCCCAGAGTTCCTTCATTGAATTCCATTCAAGATACTCAGTTAGAGTCACTTTAATGGATTCTAAGAATGTAAAGAGAGTTCCACTTGTAGGTACTGTGAACTCTAAGCGAGGTAAACTCATTCATCTCTGAGGTTAATCTGAGGTTAATGAGGTTAATACCTGAGGAATGCACTTAGCCCTAACAGTCACTTTAGTTGTAGTTTGTTGTAAACAGGGTCAATCAGTCCAACATCTCTATTATAGACTGTCATTCCAAAGCCATCCAAATAGCCAAACACCAACTCGAATGACCCCTCAGCTACATATTAACAGACAAAACTATATCGCAGAGAAGACGAGATAACTCCAAAGCAACTGGCCGCTAAACCTCATTGAAAACAGTCAGGGTTACACAACCCAAAGAGCAACATGTAAAGGTTTGCATGTTAGTTGCAACATGTCCCATCATAGTTGTTTTTTCTTCTCGTATGAAGCTCTGTTTCTGTTATGGCTTCAAATCTCATATAAGCCACAAGCAGGTAACACCTTCTCAAACCCACCAATTGAACATTCCTCAGAGGGGTAAATCATTGCTCCTGGAGGGCCAACAGGCAGGGGTAGTGTGACTGTTCAACCTGAACGTTCTTATTCTGCTGCATAAGAAACAACTTTAAGATGACTTAAGCTTCATTTCTAAATACAATAGCAAGTTCACTAAATAATAGCTGTGAAGTTTTAACACAACAATGAGTGCCAGAGCAGTGGTACTTCCCCTTGCCAAATGCTAGACAATAACAGCATGAGAGTTGGCTAAACCTGGTCCACAACTGACCAGGTCATGACATCACATACTGAGGTAACTAAATGCCCAAAGATAGAGAGAGATACAGTCTCTGTCCAGGAGTCAGCGTGCTGTGAGTGGGCAGCAGAGGGGGGAGGGGGACATTCCCAGTGAACTGAACAGCCTGAAATGCCCCCCTATTTATTTATTTTTTTATAGGAATCCAGGCTACATTGACTGTAATCAGAGGTCTCTTCACAGTCCTCAGGTCCAGAACATACGCTGTGAAGCACACAGTATTATATAGAACCATGACTACATGGAACTCTCTGCCAGCCCAGGTAACTCAAGCTACCCATAAAACCAGATTAAAAAGAACAACATTACGGGAACCTTGAAGATACACAGATATTTTTATATATTTTGAATTGTATTATAGTGTCATGTGATACGTGGGTTGGGATACGACTGTGACATGTTGTTGTCTCGCCTGGCTATCTCCAGATGAATGCACTGGCTGTGGGTCGCTCTGGATGGGAGCGTCTGGTGAATGGATAAATTATCATGTAAATCTAGGAAGAGTAGGTGCTGCTACTACTACTACTACTACTACTACTACTACTACTGCTGCCATTACCACTACTACTACCACTACCACTACTACTACTACTACCACTACTACTACTACCACTACTACTACTACTGCTACTACTACTACTACTACCATTACCACTACTACTACTACTACTACTACTACTACCATTACCCCCACTACTACTACTACCATTACCACTACTACTACCATTACCACTACTACTACCACTACTACCACTACCACCACTACTACTACTACTACTACTACTACTACTACTACTACTACTACTACTACTACTACTACTACAACTACTACTAGTGCCGCTACTACTACTACTAAGGGCTGTGAATAATGGCTGGTGTTCAAGTGCCAAGAGCGACTCTGTTAGCAGGCCGGGTGGGAGGGAGGAGAAGGGAATGTCCCCTCTGGCCTCATCCCCACAACACAACACAACAGACCATATTAATGTCGCGGAGAAATCAGTCACAGCCTGCCACAGACTGCCAGCGTGACTGTTTACATAATGCCAGGGTGACTGTTTACATAATGCCAGGGTGACTGTTTACATAATGCCAGGGTGACTGTTTACATAATGCCAGGGTGACTGTTTACATAATGCCAGTGTGACTGTTTACATAATGCCAGGGTGACTGTTTACATAATGCCAGCGAGACTGTTTACATAATGCCAGGGTGACTGTTTACATAATGCCAGGGTGACTGTTTACATAATGCCAGGGTGACTGTTTACATAATGCCAGGGTGACTGTTTACATAATGCCAGTGTGACTGTTTACATAATGCCAGGGTGACTGTTTACATAATGCCAGGGTGACTGTTTACATAATGCCAGCGAGACTGTTTACATAATGCCAGGGTGACTGTTTCACAAAACAGATCTGAAAACAATCCCTCTTGCCCAGTGCAGTTCCTTCCCTCTACAGAAGGTCAAGAGATTATGAACCTCGAATAACCAAGAAGAAAATCAGTGTTTCCACGTTCCTCTCTCTCTCATGTTTGGGGAGGCATCCGATGTTCACTTACTTTGTTCGAGGAGCTTGGCGAAGACCTGCTGCTTCTGGTTGGCAGATTCAACATCCTTGGTTACTCGCTGTTTTGTAGCAGTGTCCAGACGATCTATGGGTGGAAGAGAGAGAGAGGGAGGGAGATCGATTAATATCTAGCTATCTATTACTACTTATTGTGGGGAGAGACATACTTAAACCTCAAGGACTCCTGCTCCTGATAATTACGTCTTTAGCTTTATTTTGTACAGGTAAGTCCATCAACAACAAAAAAGATTCTTATTTGCAATTACTAGTTAGCATTAGCATCTAGCTGCTGATAGCCTTACCTCTGAGGTCTCTGTTGAAGTCGTGTAGTCTCTTGATCTCTGACTCCAGTTTGTTCCTCATGGTTTTCTCTAGGATCTCTCGCTTGGCTGAGCCCTTCATCAGGGTCTCGTAGGCCTCAGATATCCTCTGGATCTCTACTTCCAGCTGGAAGGAAACACAAGAGGAGGACACTGTCAGTCTGAGGGTCTCTAGCTTAAAACCCAGCTCATCCCCACCAGTGGTCACATTTTGAGGGGCTTTTTTGTGGGGGGCCAGGCCTCAGATGTGGAAACATAAAAGCCTGAAAACTCTGGTCCAAAGTCCGACAGTGGAAAAGCAGCATTAAAAAAAGCGCAGGAATTAAGACCTGACCCTAAAGAGATCTGTGATGTCATACAGAATGTATGAGACATATGAATTGCTTGTCTGGCCTGCAGTGTGACCAAAGCAAATGACTAAAACTCTGCTCTTTAAGAGAAGTGGGAATCCACATTCCTGACTGAGCGGTTATGAGTCCCAGGTGTCTGGGCGTTCATCTCTCCTCATGGCATTCTGCCAACGTGGAGGAGGAGGATAAGGAGGAAGAGGAACAGGAGGGGCAGGAGGAAAAAGGAGCCAGAGATATAGAGGACAGTCCAGTCTCTGAAACAGGAGCACTACTAGTGCCTTCAACAGAATGTTTTAATAAGACACTATCAGGTAGCAAGCACATGCATGACAATCCCCACAAGTAGCACATAAAGTTTTAAGGAATGTAGTCATAAGCTTCCATGTGAAGAGGTTTGTGTGTAGAAGGTAGAGGAGTCTGAATGAAAAGACAGATGGAAGTGTCTTTTCAATGTACTTTCAGATGTGAAAATAACCTGTTAATGAGTCTCTGTCTGTTACTAAAATAACCTGTGTATGAGTCTCTGTCTGTTCCTAAAATAACCTGTGTATGAGTCTCTGTCTGTTACTAAAATAACCTGTAAATGAGTCTCTGTCTGTTACTAAAATAACCTGTGTATGAGTCTCTGTCTGTTCCTAAAATAACCTGTTAATGAGTCTCTGTCTGTTACTAAAATAAACCTGTAAATGAGTCTCTGTCTGTTACTAGAAATGAATGATTCCAGAATTAACAGAAAAGTCCCTGTGGTTTGACCACGGTGCACATTCCTGCTACAGCACAGCTAGAGGGCTAATCTCACTGATATGCAGCATTGGCAAACACACACACACACACACACACACACACACACACACACACACACACACACACACACACACACACACACACACACACACACACACACACACACACACACACACACACACAGGTGTATACTTCCCTATCTACCTCTACACCCTCTGTGAGCCAACAGGGCTTAGAAATAAAAACCTATTCATGCTTATCTATTATAATGATACTCATAACTATTACTGTCAATCAACTATGTTACAAGCAGGCTCCTATATGCTGTATGCTGTGACAGAGTCATTCAAGGTTACTAATTAGGAAGACTGTATAAGAACAAGGATTGTGTCCCCAATGGCACCCTATACCTTTTATAATGCACTACTTTAGACCAGGGCCCATATTGAATAGGGTGCCATTTTGTTCAGGACCTATAGGGCTCTGGTCAAAAGTATTCATCCCCCTTGGCATTTTTCCTATTTTGTTGCCTTACAACCTGGAATTAAAATAGATTTTTGGGGGGGTTTGTATCATTTGATTTACATAACATGCCTACCACTTTGAAGTATGAAACAATTGTGAAATTGTGAAACAAACAAGAAATAAGACAAAAAAAACTGAAAACTTGAGCGTGCATAACTATTCACCCCCCCAAAGTCAATAATTTGTAGAACCATCTTTTACAGCAATTACAGCTGCAAGTCTCTTGGGGTATGTCTCTGTAAACTTGGCACATCTAGCCACTGGGATTGTTGCCCATTCTTCAAGGCAAAACTGCTCCAGCTCCTTTAAGTTGGATGGGTTCCGCTGGGGCACAGCAATCTTTAAGTCATACCACAGATTCTCAATTGGATTGAGGTCTGGGCTTTGACTAGGCCATTCCAAGATATTTAAATGTTTTCCCTTAAACCACTCCAGTGTTGCTTTAGCAGTATGCTTAGGGTCATTGTCCTGCTGGAAGGTGAACCTCCGCCCCAGTCTCAAATCTCTGGAAGACTGAAACAGGTTTCCCTCAAGAATTTCCCTATATTTAGCTCCCTCCATCATTCCTTCAATTCTGGCCAGTTTCCCAGTCCCTGCCGATGAAAAACCTCCCCACAGCATGATGCTGCCACCACCATGCTTCACTGGGGATGGTGTTCTCAGGGTGATGAGAAGTGTTGGGTTTGTGCCACACATAGTGTTTTCCTTGATGGCCAAAAAGCTACATTTTAGTCTCATCTGACCAGAGTACCTTCTTCCATATGTTTCGGGTGTCTCCCACATGCCTTTTGGCGAACACCAAACGTGTTTGCTTATTTTTTTCTTTAAGCAAGGGCTTTTTTCTGGCCACTCTTCCGTAAAGCCCAGCTCTGTGGAGTGTACGGCTTAAAGTGGTCCTATGGACAGATACTCCAATCTCCACTGTGGAGCTTTGCAGCTCCTTCAGGGTTATTTTTGATTTCTTTGTTGTCTCTGATTAATGCCCTCCTTGCCTGGTCTGTGAGTTTTGATGGGCGGCCCTCTCTTGGCAGGTTTGTTGTGGTGCCATATTCTTTACATTTTTAATAATGGATTTAATGGTGCACAGTGGGATGTTCAAAGTTTCGGATATTTATTTATAACCCAACCCTGATCTGTACTTCTCCACAACTTTGTCCCTGACCTGTTTGGAGAGCTCCTTGGTCTTCATGGTGCCGCTTGCTTGGTGGCGCCCCCTTTCTTAGTGGTGTTGCAAACTATGGGGCCTTTCAGAACTGGTGTATATATACTGAGACATATATATCATGTGACAGATCATGTGACACTTAGATTGTACACAGGTGGACTTTATTTAACTAATTATGTGACTTCTGAAGGTAATTGGTTGCACCAGATCTTATTTAGGGGCATCA
The DNA here is from genome assembly GCF_901001165.1 of Salmo trutta. Taxonomy (NCBI): domain Eukaryota; kingdom Metazoa; phylum Chordata; class Actinopteri; order Salmoniformes; family Salmonidae; genus Salmo; species Salmo trutta. Next base: position 49,319,800 of record NC_042978.1, on the reverse strand, counting down.
TAACAAAGGGGGTGAATACATATGAACGCACTTCTATTCTGTTTTACATTTTTTAAATGTTTTGAAACAAGTAATTTTTTCATTTCATTTCACCAATTTAGACTATTTTGTGTATGTCCATTATATGAAATTCAAATAAAAATCAGTTTTAAATTACAGGTTGTAATGCAACAAAATAGGAAAAACACCAAGGGGGGTGAATACTTTTGCAAGGTACTGTATATAGGGTGTAGGGTGCCATTTGGGACGTATCCAAGGAGTCTCCTATCTCTCACCTTCTGAAGTCTGGCAGCCTTCTCGCTGTACCCCTCTAGCTCTTTCCTCAGTCTCTGATTTTCCCTCAACAGGTCCATCTGGGCACTGTTGTTGTGGGTACTGGGGTTGCTGTGGCTCGTGTAGACCTCTGGACCAGAATGGACACTGTGGTGAATCATCTGGGCATGGGCAGGTTCATACCTAAGGAGAATAGAGAAGACGATGGAGTCTACATCTATATCTATAATACTTTGAATCATTGAATCAAACTGCGTCATCCACGTGGTTATAACCAAGTAGAGTCACTGGGGTATACTCATCCCATATAGCTAACACAGGGATACTGGTCGTTATTGTAAAAGAGAACGTGTTCTCCATGACTTACCTGGTCCAAGAAAGGCAAAAAATAAAAAGTGAATTATAGAAATTATTTAAAATTAACTGGGAACCCATAGTGTGTGTGTGTGTGTGTGTGTGTGCGTGCGTGCGTGCGTGCGTGCGTGTGTGTGTGTGTGTGTGTGTGTTCTATTTACCTGTGCTGGGAGTGGAATGGTGAAGGAGGTTCCTGGTGGTAGTGTCCGTGTGTCTCCTGTGAGTGGCTGAGCATGTATCCAGGAGGCCTGACCAGGAAGGGGTAGTCCGGGGGAGGTCCCCTCTGATCAGGGTACTGGAGAGACTCTGGTCCCTGGTGGTCAACAGGCCCACAGTGGCCATTGGAAAGCTGTGGGTAACTCTGAGTGGAGCTGAGGGGCAGACTGTCTCTGGATCCACATGATCCAGCATTTCTCTCCAGGGAGAGCTGCATGAGCCGTTCACTGAGGGAGCGGGCGTGCTCCCGTTTCAGGTCCCACTGGCCTCCTCCCTGGTGATTCATCACCTCAAGCCCCTGACCCCGATGGGCCCCTACCGAGGCCAGGTACTGAGAGTGGGCCTTGGCCTCCTCATAGGTGGGCAGCTCCTCTCCGTGTCTGTGGAGCTGGTAGAGATGACACACAGAGTCACTCTCACAGTGGTTGTAGTCTCCCTGGTACTCCTGACCCTGGGGATCCTGTCTGGTGGACATGTGGATGAACTGGGACTCCTCCTGGGTCAGGCTCTCCAGGGAGGAGCGGGGTGATCCGGTACCGCCTCCTCCTCCTCCTCCGCTGCTGCTGTTGCTGCCTCCACGCAGGGCCTGCTGCTGGATGGCCAGGAGGGTAGTGGTGTCTGTGGGGTTCCCGTAACGGAGCTGCTCCTGGATTAGACGGTGCAGGACCGTGCCAGAAGACTCCTCAGCAGTTCTCATCTCAGTCAATCAGAGAATATATAAGTGAAGGGCTGTGTTGAACTTGGTGGTTTGGATTATTAGTTAACCACAGATCTAGAGACAGGAGCAGTAAGAGAATTAGCTAAATCAAATACTACATTCTGTAACACAAAGTCTTATAATGCATTATGATGCCATTATAATTAAACACTATCTAATAGTCATCTCATAATGACATAATGTCATCAAAAAGCATACAAAATATACACAAAAGTATGTGGACACCCCTTTAAATGAGTGGATTTGGCTATTTCAGCCACACCCATTGCTGACAGGTGTATAAAGTTGAGGCCACAGCCATGCAATCTCCATAGACTAAACATTGGCAGTAGAATGGCCTTACTGACGAGTTCAGTGACTTTCAACGTGGCACCGTTATAGAATGCCACCTTTCCAACAAATGTCTGCCCTGCTAGAGCTGTAAGTGCTGTTATTGTGAAGTGGAAATGTCTAGGAGCAACAACGGCTCAGCCGCGAAGTGGCAGGCCACACAAGCTCACAGAACGGGACCGCCGAGTGCTGAAGCGCATGGCACGTAAAAACCTTCTGTCCTCGATTGCAACACTCACTACTGAGCTTCAAACTGCCTCTGGAAGCAACGTCAGCACAAGAACTGTTCATTGGGAGCTTCATGAAATGGGTTTCAATGGCCGATCAGCCACACACAAGCCTAAGATCACCATGCGCAATGTCAAGCGTCGGCTGGAGTGGTGTAAAGCTTGCTGCCATTGGACTCTGGTAAACAGTGGAAACGCATTCTATGGTGTGATGAATCACACTTCACCATCTGGCAGGAGAACGCTACCTGCCCAAATGCATAGTGCCAACTGTAAAGCTTGGTGGAGGTGGCTCTGTTTTTTTATGTTAAGGGAAATCTCAATGCTACAGCATACAATGACTCTCTAGACAATTCTATGCTTCCAACTTTGTGGCAACAGTTTGGGGAAGGTCTGTTCCATGGGCATTAATGCCCAGATTCAGCATGACAATGCCCCTGTTGCCAAAGCGAGGTCCATGCAGAAATGGTTTGTCGAGATCGATGTGGAAGAACTTGACTGGCTTGCACAAAGCCCTGACCTCAACCCCATCGAACACGTTTGGGATGACTTGGAAAGCCGACTGCGAGCCAGGCCTAATCACTAATGCTCTTGTGGCTGAATGGAAGCAAGTCTCCGCATCAACGTTCCAACATCTAGGGGAAAGCCTTCCCAGAAGAGTGGAGGCTGTTATAGCAGCAAAGGGGGCGACCAACTCCATATTAATGCCCAGGATTTTGGAATGAGATATTGGACGAGCAGATGTGCGCATACTTTTGGTCATGTAGTGTATACTATCATGGAAACGTTTAATGGAAACTGTCATTTTTAATTTGTCAACATTAAAATATGGTGAAATGTTTTATAGCAGCATACATTTTATGGGTGGGAGAAAGAATTGCTCTATTTCGAATGGTACTGTAATTACACAAAGTATATAGTATATGCAGGGATTTCAAAATATATTTACATGTGTCCAGAATATATTTATGAAATATATAAAACTTGAGCACGTAAAATGTTCTAATATATGTTAATTACATATATTTTTGCGCCACGTGTTTCATGCTGTATTGTAATGTCGACTCTATTGTCTTGGCATTAGGTTCGCAAAGTGAGGTTTGCATGCAAACGTTGGAAATAAACGTTGCAGCTATGGAGGCTACCTGACACGTAAGAAACATAGGAAGACTAGCTATAAACCTAGAACCCATATTTCTCCTGAGCTGTCCATCACAATGTTCCCATGCCCTGCCTCCAACTGACAAAGTCTTGATTTTGAATTTTCTTCATATGAAAGAGAAGAGCAGCTGTCAGTGTCAAAAATCTTTAGCATTTTATTTGATTATATAATCATAACATTGATTTAAAATATGTTTTTCAGCTGTCGGATGGCAGATGAAGGAGATATTTTCTTAAACAGGCCTGCAAGCAAGAGGTTTTCACTGAGCTAGCTAACACAGCTAGTTAGCTAGCTAGCTCCTTCAGCTTGCCACCACAACATGCTGACTAAGGTAAGACTTGTTTTGGATATTAAAGCTCATATGTCATGTATGTGTTAAATATAATTTAATTGCCAAAGCTAGCTAGTTAATGTTGCTTGCTTGCTAGCTAGCTAGCTAGCTAGCTTTGTAGTGAGTGCTGAGTTTCTCTGACAGCAATATAGCTAGAACTGGCTAGCTAGTTATTTCTAGCTAAAAATTATCATTTTTGTCCCTGCAGTGGATTGTTGTGGTCTGGAGCCTCAACTCCCTATGGACAGACCCCAGCCAATGTAAGTTAATGTTTTGTATCATTTAGCTAGCTAACGTTAGTTCCTAAACATTAAACCCTTATTCTTAATCTTGGAATTGTTTCACTGACTTTCTGTCTCTGCATTATTCACAGTGTAACTGTCAAGTTGTGAGTCTGAAAATGGACACTGGAGGTTAAGGAATCTGCATTGTAAGTATCAATTTGATGTTCATGAACATTTGTCACGACCTGATTAAGTCGGGCTAACTCATTTGGTCGGCTAAGCCGAACCCTAACTCTTTTCCTAACCTTAACCTAATTCTTCTAACCTACCACATGCATTCACTTAACCTGGCACGTTAATTCACCTAAACTGCCAATTTAGTTATCCTAACTTGTAAATCACCAAACCTGCAACTGGCTCCGACAGAACATTTGCTAACAGTGGAGCCTAACCAAGTCAGGTAGCCCGATCTCATTGGGTAGTCAAACATTAACCCTTCATTTTTTATCTTGTGTGGTTTTTTTCCCCCCCCCCGCTGAGTTTCTGTCTCAGGGTAACTGTTGACTTGTTTAAAGATCTTATTTTCAAATAGAGTTGATAAAGTGCACAGAGGTCATATGTACATTATATTTTGGTTTTCAGATGCGACCTTCCAGTGACTTTCTGAGCTCAAAAATGGAAGCAATCCATTTTTTTGGTGTGTTAATCCTTTGTGTTTTTTCTATTGCATTTGACATGCATTTAATTACATTTCTTACACGTATATCACCATATATTATGAACTATGTATTACTCACATTTAAAAATATGTATTATTCATATATAAATATATTGACCATAAATAGTCATGCATACTGTTAAATATATATATTTTTAAATACATGTAAATATATGAATAGCACATGTATGTAAAATGCATACTACCACATATGGATAAGCAATACACATAAATATATTTACACATGTCAAAAATATTAAAATATATTTAAAAACCGCCAAAATTAAACATGTAAATATATTTCTGATATATATATGTGACATAGACATATATTTAGATTTGTATTTCAAATATTGGTACATATATTCGAAGTTTGTATTTGAAATATATGTCAATATATTAGGCTTTGGTATGGTATGGGCAATTCTAAATTGTGTTTAGGGTAGCATAAATGCAGGCATACCATATGCTCTGAATAGCATGGGCTTATATTAGCAGGTCATGCCATACTTCACTATACATCATTTTTTGAAAAGCCCAAAACCAGAAGTATTGTAGTTAAGGGACTGTTTATTTGTGGGATGATTAGATATTATTATATTGACTCGGTTATTTCCTGCTGCAAACGTTGCAGATTCCAATCAATTGCCTAATCACTATTTGGCCTTTTTTTTGTTTTACTTCCCAGAACATTCACATGTTATGGCAGATATCAGGCCATACATTCATTGAGGCTATTTGTGGAGATACAATGTGTGTTGTTTACTATACAATCTAAATTGTGTGTATATGTGGGACTAAATACTCTATAGCCTCTATGGCCAACACACATAGCCACAATGAATAGAGAGAGAGAGAGAGAGCATGGACTATACTGCTGCCTCCCTATGTCTGATAACATTCCTGTCTCAAAGAGGAACATAAAACAATATAGCCCGATAAAACAATTGATAAGCAGTGCCAATAAAATTCAAAATAAAGTCTCTATTGTCTACAGCGGCTCCATAGACAGACATGATCACAGACCAAAGCCGACATTCCTACGTATTATGTCTGTGTTACAACATTATTATAAGACCAACATAACATGTGGATAGATTGTAAGAAAGAAGGATAGTTAAAGTCAAAAGGAACAAACCAGAATTTGCGTCTATAATAATAATACTTTGAAAGACCTATCCCACCATGCGTAAAGCAACTCATTTCAAAAAAGCAGCAAAACTATAATCTTACCTATTTACATTGTCATCACGGAAACAGGTTGTGGACGCCGTAGACCTATAACGTTTCTATTTATGTTTAATCGTAATGTAATCCTAATAGTACTTCCTAGAACTGGAAAGTATAAATTCGTATCCTGAGTATACTACGTTCCTCTGAGAGAGTGCACTGCTACCGTGTGCGTCTCCGAGAAGCTTTCACAACAGACTGAGCCGGGAGAGAGAGAGAAAGCGCTACTCATAAATAACTGAGGACCGATTGTTCGCGGAGACTGGAATGGTTGGAATGCGAGAGCTCGGAGTCCCTCGGAGATCAGAACTGCAGAGCGCACAGCGAGAACAGGGGGGCAGGGCGAGTCGAGTCGGGAACTGCAGAGCTGAGCAGGCACCGTGCACATAGCAGAGGGGACAGCTGCTAGTCGCCTGCCTGTGTAATGTAAAGCGTTTCGTTGTTGTTAGCAGTTGGGGAGATGAAGTAATTAGCTATAGCATGCTGTGACTAGAAAGAGAAAAGTGGGGCACTATTGTGAAGCAGGGCGTTAGTTTTAAACGGACTTTAATTTTCACAACATTATAAACTCATCATATAGTATACCATACACAATTCTATCAAGAAATATTCTATCGTGAAATATTCTATCAATAAATATTCTATCGGGATTTTACCCATTGTTTTATTTTCCTTGTTGAAAATGTATTCTGAGCAGTCCCTATAACACATGGTGACAACTGCTGATGTAAAAATTTTAAAAAAGGGCTTTATAAAATACATTTGATTGATTAATATACCATGCATTGCAATTGTACACTTGGATCAAGTACAGTCCTTACTACCTAGCTGCAATTCAGGCCAAAGGTTTCTGTGCTAAATCCAAACATAGCATTAACGTAGTGGCATATACTTGACATGGTAGCTGGAGGTAAGTAGCAGTGGTCATTTAAAGGGAAGCATCATTGATTGTTATTTAAAAAAAAATAAAAAAAAAGACGCCTTTTATTTGCATGTGCCTGGTAAATATTTAAGCTGAGGCCCGTGCCGGGTAATTGTGGAGTCTATGTCTGTGTGGACATGGTGGAGTGTGTGTGTGTGTGTGTGTATGCCTGTGAGGGGTGTGTGCCAGCCGGGTGTGTGAGGCCCGCTGCCTGCCAGCTGTCTGGGGGTGAAAACCCTGTCCCCTCCCTAATCAGGGTTAGCTCTGAGAGAAGAGATGCATTGTTCTCTACACAGCAGACATGACCAAGAGGAGAGGAGGGGAGGAGGGGAGGGGACAGCCCTGCCATCTGCTGTATGGGAGCACCTTCATCACCACAAATGGCAGCCTATTCCCTATTTAGTGCACTAAGTTTGACCAGGATCCATGGCTCCGGTCAAAAGTAGTGTACTATATAGGGAATAGGGTGCCATTTGGGATGTTGCCCAGGACTAACCAACACCAACCCCCCTGGTCCTTGCTGTCCTGCATTCTTCACACACATGCTGCATATGGGGAAGCTGCCTAGGCCCTAGGATCAGGTGCCCTGGCTGAGAGGGGGAAGCTGCCTAGGCCTTAGGATCAGGTGCCCTGGCTGAGAGGGGGAAGCTGCCTAGGCCTTAGGATCAGGTGCCCTGGCTGAGAGGGGGAAGCTGCCTAGGCCTTAGGATCAGGTGCCCTGGCTGAGAGGGGGTAGCTGCCTAGGCCTTAGGATCAGGTGCCCTGGCTGAGAGGGGGAAGCTGCCTAGGCCCTAGGATCAGGTGCCCTGGCTGAGAGGGGGAAGCTGCCTAGGCCCTAGGATCAGGTGCCCTGGCTGAGAGGGGGAAGCTGCCTAGGCCTTAGGATCAGGTGCCCTGGCTGAGAGGGGGAAGCTGCCTAGGCCTTAGGATCAGGTGCCCTGGCTGAGAGGGGGAAGCTGCCTAGGCCTTAGGATCAGGTGCCCTGGCTGAGAGGGGGAAGCTGCCTAGGCCCTAGGATCAGGTGCCCTGGCTGAGAAGGGGATGCTGCCTAGGCCCTAAGATCAGCTGGCCTGGTTGGTGGAGGGGGAAGCTGCCTAGACCCTAGGATCAGCTAGCCTGGCTGAGAAGGGGATGCTGGCCAGGCCCTAAGATCTTCTGGCCTGGCTAAGAGAGGCGGGATGCTGGTCTGACAGAAAGGCGGGATGCTGCCTAGGCCCTAAGATCAGCTGGCCTGGCTAAGAGAGGTGGGATGCTGCCTAGGCCATAGGATCAGCTGGCCTGGCTGAGGGAGGGATGCTGGTCTAACAGAAAGGCGGGATGCTGCCTAGGCCCTAGGATCAGCTGGCCTGGCTGAGGGAGGGATGCTGGTCTAACAGAAAGGTGGGATGCTGCCTAGGCCCTAGGATCAGCTGGCCTGGCTGAGGGAGGGATGCTGGTCTAACAGAAAGGTGGGATGCTGCCTAGGCCCTAGGATCAGCTGGCCTGGCTGAGGGAGGGATGCTGGTCTAACAGAAAGGTGGGATGCTGCCTAGGCCCTAGGATCAGCTGGTCTAACAGAAAGGCGGGATGCTGCCTAGGCCCTAGGATCAGCTGGCCTGGCTGAGAAGGGGATGCTGCCTAGGCCCTAGGATCAGCTGGCCTGGCTGAGAAGGGGATGCTGCCTAGGCCCTAGGATCAGCTAGCCTGGCTGAGAAGGGGATGCTGCCTAGGCCCTAGGATCAGCTAGCCTGGCTGAGAAGGGGATGCTGCCTAGGCCCTAAGATCAGCTGGCCTGGTTGGTGGAGGGGGAAGCTGCCTAGGCCCTAAGATCAGCTGGCCTGGCTGAGGGAGGGATGCTGCCTAGGCCCTAGGATCAGCTAGCCTGGCTGAGAGAGGATGGCTAGTGGCTACATGCTGACAAAGGTGAGAAGGGACTTTTTTTAGCCAGGTTTCTTCTTAAGGTTGTGGTTCTTGTATTTGTGTCTGTAACAAGCCTCAACTTGCCGACTCTGTCAAAATGACATAGAACCTTGTCTTGTCTGAAACACCCACATTTCACCATCTCATAGTCAAATAACCTCCTGGTAATTTGCATGTCAGTTGAGGGCCAACTGCCACAACATACCTTCTTTTCAACCAGGTCCTGTAACTGTCAGTTATTTTACATAACAGGCCCATCCCACAGCAAACTTAGTAACCTACACCTTAATTAGGCTAAACACGGTTTCACATAGAGCGAGTACAATCTCGTTTTAGAAGACAGTTACTGATAACTAGGGTCATGTCATGGAAAGTTCATAGACGTAGACGATTCTGTTCTGAGTCGTAGAAATACCTAGAACATTTACAGTTAAGTGGAAATCAAGTGACTGTACAAAACATTAGAAACACCTGCTCTGTCCATGAAAAAGACTGACCAGGAGAAAGCTATCATCCCTTACTGATGTCACTTGTTAGATCCACTTGGTGAAGCTGGTTGAGAGAATGCCAAGCGTGTGCAACGCTGTCCTCAAGGACAAAGGGTGGCTACTTTGAAGAATCTAAAATATAAAACGTATTTTGATTTGTTTAACACTTTTTTTGGTTACTACATGATTCCATATGTGTTATTTCATCGTTTTGATGTCTTCACTATTATTCTACAATGTAGAAAATAGTAAAAATAAAGAAAAACCCTTGAATGAGTAGGTATGTCCAAACTTTTGTCTGGGACTGTGTGCGCTCTGAATAAGAGTATCTGCTCAATTTAAAACATTTACAAACGGTGGTATGGTAGTAGTTGCCAGGCGCACTAGTTTGTGTCAAAAACGGCAACGCTGCTTAGTTTTTTCACGCTCAACAGTTTCCCGTGTGTATGAAGAATGGTCCACCAGCCGAAAGCACATGGAACCAACTTGACCCAAGTTTGGGAAGCACTGAAGGCAACATGGGCCAGCATGTTGTGGAACACATTCGAACACATTGTAGAGTCCATTCTCAGACAAATTGAGTCTGTTCTAAGGGCGAAAGGGACGTGTAGCTCAATATTGGGAAGGTGTTCTTAATGTTTGTTTTTTTACACTCTGTGTAGTTGAGGGCTGTTGCAACGTTTGGACTACACATCCTGAAACTGTCTGTTTTGTGACTGTTGACATAATATCCTGCCACAAAGATTCAGTAACCTATTGCCTCTCATGGAGCCAGTATACTAGCTTTAGATGGTATCACTATACATACTGGTATATCTGTAACACTATACATACTGGTATATCTATAGATGGTAATACTATACATACTGGTATATCTGTAGATGGTATCACTATACATACTGGTATATCTGTATCACTATACATACTGGTATATCTGTATCACTATACATACTGGTATATCTGTAGATGGTAATACTATACATACTGGTATATCTGTAGATGGTAATACTATACATACTGGTATATCTGTATCACTATACATACTGGTATATCTGTAGATGGTAATACTATACATACTGGTATATCTGTAGATGGTATCACTATACATACTGGTATATCTGTATCACTATACATACTGGTATATCTGTATCACTATACATACTGGTATATCTGTAGATGGTAATACTATACATACTGGTATATCTGTAGATGGTAATACTATACATACTGGTATATCTGTATCACTATACATACTGGTATATCTGTATCACTATACATACTGGTATATCTGTATCACTATACATACTGGTATATCTGTATCACTATACATACTGGTATATCTGTAGATGGTAATACTATACATACTGGTATATCTGTTTCACTATACATACTGGTATATCTGTATCACTATACATACTGGTATATCTGTAACACTATACATACTGGTATATCTGTAACACTATACATACTGGTATATCTGTAGATGGTAATACTATACATACTGGTATATCTGTATCACTATACATACTGGTATATCTGTAGATGGTAATACTATACATACTGGTATATCTGTAGATGGTAATACTATACATACTGGTATATCTGTATCACTATACATACTGGTATATCTGTATCACTATACATACTGGTATATCTGTATCACTATACATACTGGTATATCTATAGATGGTATCACTATACATACTGGTATATCTGTATCACTATACATACTGGTATATCTGTAACACTATACATACTGGTATATCTGTATCACTATACATACTGGTATATCTGTAACACTATACATACTGGTATATCTGTATCACTATACATACTGGTATATCTGTATCACTATACATACTGGTATATCTATAGATGGTATCACTATACATACTGGTATATCTGTATCACTATACATACTGGTATATCTGTAGATGGTAATACTATACATACTGGTATATCTGTAGATGGTAATACTATACATACTGGTATATCTGTATCACTATACATACTGGTATATCTGTAGATGGTAATACTATACATACTGGTATATCTGTATCACTATACATACTGGTATATCTGTAGATGGTAATACTATACATACTGGTATCCCATAAACTAGATTGTGTTATCAGCACATATTCTGGGAGTGGAAATGAAATGAGGATCAATAAAGACCTATAAACACGTCCATCTGCCTAGAAAACTTCCCTGACAGAGAAATGGACATTGTCACCTAAACTGAATGTATGAAACGTTTGTGTGAAACACACATTCAACACAATTCAATCCCTCTCATTTGTGTGAACTGTGAAGCACACAGATATGTTGTATATTAGATGTGTAGCGAAAAGCAGACAAACCGTGCCGTGACACACGTACAGGCCATTAGAGCAACCTGTGAATAGACAGGCAGGCATTACAAGTGAAGTGGGCAAGTCATCAGAGTTAAAGTTGTGCCAATATGATTTTAACCAATCAATTCGGAAACAAAACCGATTTCCCCCACAGAACAATTTCCTGATTTCCCCCATTGAATATTGGGATCCACATTTCTGGTTACTTCCTGAATTGACTGGAAATGTACTCTGATAAGACCCTTGAAGACGCACGAACTACCTGGACAGGCTATTCGAAACCATCAGAACCCATTAATGGGTCATTCGGCCTGGCTTGACTGGGCCCACAGTAGCACAATGCAGCCTATAAGCAGTGGGTGCGACCAGCCCTGTGTTGGGAGGCTCTCCATTTCCTTTGTTTCCCTGCTAAAGGAGGAAATGGCCACATTCCTCATATTAGCATATCCATGGGGGCTGCCACCCCCCCAGCCGCTGCTGCTGTGGCTGAGAGGTGGAGAAAGCAAAGTGTAGACTCTCGGGGCCAGTCCCAGGGCAACAGCACCTTCACATTTTAGTCATTTAGCAAAGTTTTATCCAGAGTAATTAGGGATTAAGTGCCTTGCACAAGGACAGATGGACAGATTTTTCACTTGGTCGGCTCAGGGATTTGAACCGGCAACCTTTTGGTTACTGGCCCAACATTCTTAACTGCTAGAATACCTGCCGCACATTGGTAGCATTGTGGGAGAAAGTACCGGCTCGTAGTCGCTGATATTTTCCATTTAAATTGGTATTTCTTTTCTTGCTGAACAATAGGTCTGCATGCGTGTTCTAATCCATTAACACCCAATGCTTTCTATAGGGACAGTAATGTACGGGTGTATAAATAGATCCAGAAGTGGACTTAGGTAACAGCACTATGGAGTCCTACTGTTCTACAACAGTGCATAAGGAAAGAGTGGAGTGCACTTTGGAACATACACACAAAGACATTAGCTGTTTTTGATACCGTGTTTTGTGATGGAATAAACAATAGCTACTTTTTCCACATTAGTTTGCCGAAGACCATGTGGTAATTCACACCACAGAAAAGGTATCACCTAAAAAAAAAGGCAAATAATAATCCATAAAAACAATAATCAGTTGCTTTTTCTCTCCCTAAAAACCCCCAGATTGTTGTCATTTCTGGCACATTAAGATGCTGAATAGAGAAACAGCTCATTGTTACTTGTTGCAAGGGCATGGGTCACACTCGGAAACGTCTCTAAACAAATACCAGCCCGCTATGAGGACTATGTCGAAGAGTTGGAGATAAACAACAGTTACTCAAGTATGTCTGTGTTGTAACAGCTAGCAGCACAACTAAACTGAGTTCTACAGTTGTATAGTTGTCCAGCACCTGCTGTCTGCAATGCCGACTCAGGGCATTCCACACTCAACCATCAAGTTCAAACAAGCCCTTCAAAGAAAATAAAATACTTTCTCCTGTCTGGTATAACATTTACCCATGGGGCAAGGATACACATTTACACTGAGGGCCATGTTCTCCTTTACAGACTACAGCTCCAAGATGCACTGGGCTTGTAGCATCAGGTCTGTCCTCAACGGTCTCACCCAGAACCATCAGGTCTGTCCTCAACTGTCTCACCCAGAACCATCAGGTCTGTCCTCAACTGTCTCACCCAGAACCATCAGGTCTGTCCTCAACTGTCTTACCGTCTGTCCTCAACTGTCTCACCCAGAACCATCAGGTCTGTCCTCAACTGTCTCACCCAGAACCCATCAGGTCTGTCCTCAACTGTCTCACCCAGAACTATCAGGTCTGTCCTCAACTGTCTCACCCAGAACCATCACGTCTGTCCTCAACTGTCTCACCCAGAACCATCAGGTCTGTCCTCAACTGTCTCACCCAGAACCATCAGGTCTGTCCTCAACTGTCTCACCCAGAACCATCACGTCTGTCCTCAACTGTCTCACCCAGAACCATCAGGTCTGTCCTTAACTGTCTCACCCAGAACCATCAGGTCTGTCCTTAACTGTCTCACCCAGAACCAGGATACCAGATTTGAATGTAACCAATTTCTCCAGCATTAACTATTATCTAGCTGTCACAGGGTGCATCACAAATGGCACCCTATTCCATAATAGTCCAGTACTTTTGAACAGAGCCCATAGGGAGTGACATAGGGAATAGGAATAGGGTTCCATTTGGGATGCATTCTTTGTTAAGGATCCCTCCACCCGCCAGGTGTCCAGGTGTACTGCCTGTCCATCTAGCCAGCCAGGTGTACTGCCTGTCCATCTAGCCAGCCAGGTGTCCAGGTGTACTGCCTGTCCATCTAGCCAGCCAGGTGTACTGCCTGTCCATCTAGCCAGCCAGGTGTACTGCCTGTCCATCTAGCCAGCCAGGTGTCCAGGTGTACTGCCTGTCCATCTAGCCAGCCAGGTGTACTGCCTGTCCATCTAGCCAGCCAGGTGTACTGCCTGTCCATCTAGCCAGCCAGGTGTACTGCCTGTCCATCTAGCCAGCCAGGTGTACTGCCTGTCCATCTAGCCAGCCAGGTGTCCAGGTGTACTGCCTGTCCATCTAGCCAGCCAGGTGTACTGCCTGTCCATCTAGCTAGCCAGGTGTACTGCCTATCTATCTAGCCAGCCAGGTGTCCAGGTGTACTGCCTGTCCATCTAGTCAGCCAGGTGTACTGCCTGTCCATCTAGCCAGCCAGGTGTCCAGGTGTACTGCCTGTCCATCTAGCCAGCCAGGTGTACTGCCTGTCCATCTAGCTAGCCAGGTGTACTGCCTATCTATCTAGCCAGCCAGGTGTCCAGGTGTACTGCCTGTCCATCTAGCCAGCCAGGTGTACTGCCTGTCCATCTAGCCAGCCAGGTGTCAAGGTGTACTGCCTGTCCATCTAGCCAGCCTGGTGTACTGTCTGTCCATCTAGCCAGCCTGGTGTACTGTCTGTCCATCTAGCCAGCCAGGTGTCCAGGTGTACTGCCCGTCCATCTAGCCAGCCAGGTGTACTGCCTGTCCATCTAGCCAGCCAGGTGTACTGCCTATCTATCTAGCCAGCCAGGTGTCCAGGTGTACTGCCTGTCCATCTAGCCAGCCAGGTGTAATGCCTGTCCATCTAGCCAGCCAGGTGTACTGCCTATCTATCTAGCCAGCCAGGTGTCCAGGTGTACTGCCTGTCCATCTAGCCAGCCAGGTGTACTGCCTATCTATCTAGCCAGCCAGGTGTCCAGGTGTACTGCCTGTCCATCTAGCCAGAAAGGTGTAATGCCTGTCCATCTAGCCAGCCAGGTGTACTGCCTGTCCATCTAGCTAGCCAGGTGTACTGCCTATCTATCTAGCCAGCCAGGTGTCCAAGTGTACTGCCTGTCCATCTAGCCAGCCAGGTGTACTGCCTGTCCATCTAGCTAGCCAGGTGTACTGCCTGTCCATCTAGCCAGCTAGGTGTCCAGGTGTACTGCCTGTCCATCTAGCTAGCCAGGTGTACTGCCTGTCCATCTAGCCAGCCAGGTGTCCAGGTGTACTGCCTGTCCATCTAGCCAGCCTGGTGTACTGCCTGTCCATCTAGCCAGCCAGGTGTACTGCCTGTCCATCTAGCCAGCCTGGTGTACTGCCTGTCCATCTAGCGAGCCAGGTGTCCAGGTGTACTGCCTGTCCATCTAGCCAGCCAGGTGTACTGCCTGTCCATCTAGCCAGCCTGGTGTACTGCCTGTCCATCTAGCCAGCCTGGTGTACTGTCTGTCCATCTAGCCAGCCAGGTGTCCAGGTGTACTGCCAGTCCATCTAGCCAGCCAGGTGTAATGCCTGTCCATCTAGCCAGCCTGGTGTACTGCCTGTCCATCTAGCCAGCCAGGTGTAATGCCTGTCCATCTAGCCAGCCAGGTGTACTGCCTACCTATCTAGCCAGCCAGGTGTCCAGGTGTACTGCCAGTCCATCTAGCCAGCCAGGTGTACTGTCTGTCCATCTAGCCAGCCAGGTGTCCAGGTGTACTGCCAGTCCATCTAGCCAGCCAGGTGTACTGTCTGTCCATCTAGCCAGCCAGGTGTCCAGGTGTACTGCCAGTCCATCTAGCCAGCCAGGTGTAATGCCTGTCCATCTAGCCAGCCAGGTGTACTGTCTGTCCATCTAGCCAGCCAGGTGTACTGCCTGTCCATCTAGCCAGCCAGGTGTCCAGGTGTACTGCCAGTCCATCTAGCCAGCCAGGTATAATGCCTGTCCATCTAGCTAGCCAGGTGTAATGTCTGTCCATCTAGCCAGCCAGGTGTACTGTCTGTCCATCTAGCCAGCCAGGTGTACTGCCTGTCCATCTAGCCAGCCAGGTGTCCAGGTGTACTGCCAGTCCATCTAGCCAGCCAGGTGTACTGTCTGTCCATCTAGCCAGCCAGGTGTCCAGGTGTACTGCCAGTCCATCTAGCCAGCCAGGTGTAATGCCTGTCCATCTAGCTAGCCAGGTGTAATGTCTGTCCATCTAGCCAGCCAGGTGTACTGTCTGTCCATCTAGCCAGCCAGGTGTACTGCCTGTCCATCTAGCCAGCCAGGTGTCCAGGTGTACTGCCAGTCCATCTAGCCAGCCAGGTGTACTGTCTGTCCATCTAGCCAGCCAGGTGTCCAGGTGTACTGCCAGTCCATCTAGCCAGCCAGGTGTAATGCCTGTCCATCTAGCTAGCCAGGTGTAATGTCTGTCCATCTAGCCAGCCAGGTGTACTGTCTGTCCATCTAGCCAGCCAGGTGTACTGCCTGTCCATCTAGCCAGCCAGGTGTGCAGGTGTACTGCCAGTCCATCTAGCCAGCCAGGTGTAATGCCTGTCCATCTAGCTAGCCAGGTGTAATGTCTGTCCATCTAGCCAGCCAGGTGTACTGTCTGTCCATCTAGCCAGCCAGGTGTACTGCCTGTCCATCTAGCCAGCCAGGTGTGCAGGTGTACTGCCAGTCCATCTAGCCAGCCAGGTGTACTGTCTGTCCATCTAGCCAGCCAGGTGTAATGCCTGTCCATCAAGCCAGCCAGGTGTACTGCCTGTCCATCTAGCCAGCCAGGTGTACTGTCTGTCCATCTAGCCAGCCAGGTGTACTGCCTGTCCATCTAGCCAGCCAGGTGTCCAGGTGTACTGCCTGTCCATCTAGCCAGCCAGGTGTGCTGCCTGTGTATAACGAGGAGAGGTAAAGACCCACCATTCTATGGCGATCTCCATTGATGTACACAGGCTCTTTGAATTTTTATTGATGCTGAAAATGTCATTTTGACTGCAGCGTTCAAAGGCACATTAAAATGTTTCTCTTCTGCTGCAGTAGAACAATAGAAGCCTTGGAGCCATAGAGCCAGTCAGTGAACCAGAAGCTGTCCCAAATAGCAACCCATTTCCTTTATAGTGCACTGCATTTTGACCAGGGCCCATAGACCAGTGCACTGTAAAGGGAATTGGGTGTCATTCTGGAGGCATCAGACAGTCCTGACAGAGGACAAAGAGCTGCTCTGTGTTTCAGATGGAGGTGAGGACAGAGGTGGGGACAGATGACCCTGGAGCCTGTTGATGCTGTTGACTCAATGGCAGTTAAAACACTGGAGCCTGTTGATGCTGTTGACTCAATGGCAGTTAAAACACTGGAGCCTGTTGAAGCTGTTGACTCAATGGCAGTTAAAACACTGGAGCCTGTTGATGCTGTTGACTCAATGGCAGTTGAAACACTGGAGCCTGTTGATGCTGTTGACTCAATGGCAGTTAAAACACTGGAGGCTGTTGACTCAATGGCAGTTAAAACACTGGAGGCTGTTGATGCTGTTGACTCAATGGCAGTTAAAACACTGGAGCCTGTTGAAGCTGTTGACTCAATGGCAGTTAACTGGAGAGATACGTAAGCTCACTCATAGACGAAGCTGCGATTCAGTTGATTTGTGATAGGCAGTTTCTGATAACTAGTGTAATGCGATGGAAAGTTGATAGACGTGGAAGATGCTGTTTGAGTCGTAGAAATACCTAGAACATTTACAGGTGCAGTTAAGGGGAAATACACTGACTGTACAAAACATTAGGAACACATATGATTGTTTATTGATGTCACTTATTAAATCCACTTTAATCATTGTATGTGCAGGGGAGGATACAGGTTAAAGGCTTTTTAATGTTTTGAGACAATTGAGACATGTATTTTTTACTGTATGTGTGCCATTCAAAGGGTGAATGGACAAAAGATTTAAGTGCCTTTGAACGGGGGTATGGTAGTAGGTGCCAGCCGCACCGGTTTGTGTTGGTCAAGAACTGCAACGCTGCTGGGGGTTTTCACGCTCAACAGTTTCCTGAGTGTATCAAGAATGTTCCACCACCCAAAGGACATTCAGCCAACTTGACACAACTGTAGGAGCATTGGAGTCAACATGGGCCAGCATCCCTGTGGAACGCTTTTGACACCTTGTAGAGTCCATGCCCCAAGACGAGGGGGGTGTAACTTAATATTAGGAACGTGTTGTTCATGTTTTGTACACTCAGTGTATGTACTGCCTCTATGTTGCCTTGTTAACAGAGCAACAATGGAACAATCTGAAAGCATGGATCGGAAAAAAACAGACTTAAAAAAAAAATAACTCTGCTTGATTTCTGATTACTAGGCTATGTGATGGAAATATAGAAGATGTGACCTGCTAGACGAGTTTTACAGAATATGCTGTTGACAGTAGAAATACATCGAACATTTAGAGTTACAATTTCAAGTGGAAACTAAAAGCTAGGCTACATCTTAACCTTGTTATCAGAGCAACAATGGAACAATCTGGATGGAAACGTACGGTAACTGTGTCGGTGCTAGTTTTTTACCGGCTGCTACACGAGGGTCAAACATTCCACGATGCCAGTGTTCCATGAAAACTATTTAAAGGTTCCCCGAGCGTCACCGTCTCAGGAAAAATAAACAACTTTTGTTTGACCCACAACATCATTCCTTTGTGATTATTTATCAAGGTTTTAAGTTTTTTTTTTTTTTCAAATTTCTGTTCAAATGTTGAAGTCCTCATCCAACACAACGTTGTCATATAATATGTTATCTGTATTTAAAACACTTAAAGGAGAAATGTACTCTGGTTCCAGTGGTTCTCAAACCTCTCCTCGGGGACCCTCAGCCGTTCCATGTATTTGATCTATTCCAGAGCTAGCACACCAGATTCAACTAATCATCAAGCTCTTGACTAGGTGAATCAAGGGAGGCAGTTCAAGGCTACAACAACATTGAAAAACATGTGGGAGTCCCGGAGGAGAGGTTTGAGAAACACTACTCTATCTAATGGCATCTAGTCCCGTGTAGCTCAGTTGATAGAGCATGGTGTTTGCAACGCCAGGGTTGTGGTTTCGATTCCCACGGGGGACCAGTACGGAGAAGAAATGTATTAAATGTATGCATTCACTACTGTAAGTCGCTCTGGATAAGAGCGTCTGCTAAATGACTAAAATGTAAATCTAAGGTTTAGACCAGGGTTCAATCCGATCGCGCTTGTTGACAATGGATTTTTTTAATGGCAATTTCCCACCATCTGGGCACATATCACAAGAAAGACAAGAAAGACATTTTATTTTTGATGGTGTTCGTTTTATTTGGAATTTTAAAAAAGAAATGTTTTAATACAGTTGAAATGTTTACAAATTAGATGCGGAGAAATGAAAGCAACTAACAAAAATGAACACTAGGATTGTAGTGGTATTATGTCTGATCTCACAAACAATGTAAAGAATGTTTAGATAGGTGTTGTTTGGAGCCAAGCCTGTTGATTTTTTAATCTGAGGGTATCCTGCTATTGACACACTCGTTGAATTTTGCAAGAGAACGTGACAACAACAGTAATTAATGAGGCAGTCTAGAGAGTGCAGGTGAGTGCAGGTGAGTGCAGGTGAGTGCAGGTGAGCGCAGGTGAGCGCAGGTGAGCGCAGGTGAGCGCAGGTGAGCGCAGGTGAGGTAGACAGAGCAAAGTGTTTGGTGGTTGCATCCCTGTTCCAACCCTTTATATTAATTTATTCATATATGCAAATACAGACAGTGTATTTATGAAAATTAGGCACATATAATTTTCTTAATTTTAATACAAAATATATATTTTTTAAATACCTGATACAATAAGAAAATGTATATACAAGTGCATTCTTTTATTCGTGACTAAATTGTTATTTGTTTTGTTATTTTTTGTTTCGTGGTTCCAGGTGTGTTATGCGTTTAAATTACACGTTTATAAAACATGTACCTGTGGGCTGCACCTGAAAATAAAACCCAGTAACAAATACATAGAGAGTTGAATAATAAATAATGTATTGAGTACAAACAGGAAAAGAAAACACTGGGTTAACTCCCCCATTTCCCATCCTATTACTCCAACCCCACCCAGCCAACACGATACGTTGGACTTCAGCTGAGATTATTCTTTACAGAGTCAAGAATGTTTGTCCAGGTCTCACTTGTTCCTTGACTAGCACCATTCATTCTCGCTGTCAATAATTCACAAGTCAAAACTTCTAACAGTAACTGAGGGTGAATTGAGAGAGAGTGTGAGTTTATTGGCATCTAAGAGCCGACATCTTTCTTTTTTTTTTTTTTTGCGGCAGTGCTGCCTGCCAGCAGTAATCGTCTCTGATTGATTGAGAGATTCGAGGAGCTATCATTGTTAAGTAACATAATAGATACAAAGCATTGAATATTTATATTCATGCATTTTGAAATTCATTTTTATAACGTCGCCCCCGAAGTATTTAATTGCAGGGCACTCCCACGTCACATGGAGGAATGTGTCTCCATGATTTAGGGGACAAAGTGAACAGTGGGGAGTTAGGGACAATCTCATCGTAAACATTTCCTTGGTGTTAAATACAGTCTGAACAAACTTAAAATATAATAATTGATGGTTCAGATTACGGGCCAAGGTCATATTTTTCCATATTCTGTTCCAGTTAAAGGGTTGTTCAGAATGAACTATACTGAACTACAATATAAACACAACATGTAAAGTGTTGGTCCCATGTTTCATGAGCTGAAATAAAAGATCCCAGAAATGTTCCATACGCACAAAAAGCTTATTTCTCTCAAATGTTGTGCACAAATTTGTTTACATCCCTGTTAGTGAGCATTTCTCCTTTGCCAAGATAATCCATCCACCTGACAGGTGTGGCATATCAATAAGCTGATTAAACAGCATGATCATTACACAGGTGCACCTTGTACTGGGGACAATAAAAGGCCACTCTAAAATGTGTAGTTTTGTCACACAACACAATGTCACAGATGCAATTGGCATGCTGACTGCAGGAATGTCCACCAGAGCTGTTGCCAGAGAATTTAATGTTAATTTCTCTACCAATGTCATTTTGGAGAATTTGGCAGTACATCCAACTGGCCTCACAACCGCAGACCACATGTAACCACGACAGCCCAGGATGTCCACATCCGGCTTGTTCAGCTGCGGGATGGTCTGAGACCAGCCACCTGGACAGCTGATGAAACTGTGGGTTTGCACAACCGAAGAATTTCTCCTCAAACTGTCAGAAACCGTCTCAGGGAAGCTCATCTGCGTGCTCGACTACTCACCAGGGTCTTGACCTGACTGCAGTTTATCGTCTTTAGTGGGAAACCGACTTTAGTGAGAAAATGTTCACCTTGGATGGCCACTGGCATGCTGGAGATGTGTGCTCTTCATGGATTAATCCCAGTTTCAACTGTACCGGGCAGACAGCGTGTATGGTGTCGTGTGAGCGAGCGGTTTGCTAATGTCAACAGTGTGAACAGAGTGCTCCTTGGTGGAGGTGGGCTTATGTTATGGGTAGGCACAGGGGCACAATTTTGGTTTTCTTTTCCAAAATTGACCAAACTTATGACCATTCTAGTCTATCAAAACCTTTTTCTGCGTTGAGAGATAGAACTGCCCAAGGAGCTTTGGTTTCTGATGAAGCATGTCAGATATGTAATAGACAGAGGTTATCTGATGAAGCAGGTCAGATATGTAATAGACGGAGGTTATCTGATGAAGCAGGTCAGATATGTAATAGACAGGGGTTATCTGATGAAGCAGGTCAGATATGTAATAGACAGGGGTTATCTGATGAAGCATGTCAGATATGTAATAGACAGAGGTTATCTGATGAAGCAGGTCAGATATGTAATAGACGACGGAGGTTATCTGAGGAGAATATTCTTTTGACAAACCTGATTTGGTCCATTAAGTTTAGAAGAATTTGAGAAAATAGTTGAATATTTGTGTTTATCACAGATAGGGGGCGATAATCAGAACACTGGGAGGCATCCTTACCTTTTTAATGAAAGCCAATTAAACTTAGCAAACAGCTATGTTAATCCTTTCAAGTAACAGTGAACCTAATTGGTTCCAACAATGTTAATAGACCACATGTAATCTCTTAAGTAGCATATTTTTGGTCTAGAAAAAAGAGATTACATATTGCCTATTAACACTGTTGGAACCAATCAGGTCCACTGTTACTTGAAAGGATTAACATAGCTGTTTGCAAAGTAAAACCAAATAAGCAACCAATTGTCACGTCCTGACCAGTAAAAGGGGTTATTTGTCATTGTAGTTTGGTCAGGGTGTGGCAGGGGGTGTTTGTTTTTTGTGTTTTGGTGTTTTTGGTTTAGGTTATATGTTTTCTATTTCTATGTTTAAATCTAGTTTTCTATTTCTATGTTGGGTTTTTGGTAGGACCTCCAATTAGAGGCAGCTGGTTGTCGTTGTCTCTAATTGGAGGCCATATTTAGTTGAGGTTTGTGTCACTTGTGATTTGTGGGTGGTTATTTCCTGTATAGTCTGTGCACCTTATGGGACTGGTTCGTCCTTTTGTTTAAGTGTTATTTCTAATAAATTAAGATGAGCACTTTACCCGCTGCGCCTTGGTCCAATCCTTATGACACCAATTCAGACCTTTACAATTAAGTTAACCCCCTAGAGTTGATTGATGCACCCCATCAGTTTAAAATAGAGAAACTGTATCAGTTTTTTACATTGCAATCCACCTGTCACGTCCTGGCCAGTATAAGGGTTAATTGTCATTGTAGTTTGGTCAGGACGTGGCAGAGGGTATTTGTTTTATGTGGTTCAGGGTGGTGTTTTTCTAGAAGGGCATTTGATTTAAGTAGTCCGGGGTTTGTTGGGCACTGTCTGATATTCATGTATTCTATGTTTAGTCTAGTGAGTTTGTTTCTATGGTTGGTTAATTGGGGTTGGGACTCTCAATTGAAGGCAGGTGTTATCTATTTGCCTTTGATTGAGAGTCCCATATATTAGGGTGTGTTTGTCATTTGTGGGAGATTGTTTCTTGTCTAGCGTATGTGAGCCTGAGAAGACTGTCTGTATCGTGAGTTCGTTTTGTTATTTTGTATGTTCATTTTGAGTCTAATAAATGTTCAAGATGAGCCAACACAATTCTGCTGCATATTGGTCCTCCTTTTCCGACGATGATTTCGCCATATCGTCTGACGACGACGAAATCCCTGACACCACCGCATCCGCCAGTGGCGCACTTCCACATCTGAGGTGAAAGGTGGCAGAGCTAGAGCAGTGTTCATCAGACAATGAGACATCCCGAAAATCACTCTTCGCACAAAAACGTCTAGCTTCTGAACGGTTTGACCTGTAGGTGCAACTATGACCCCTCTATGGAAAGGGGAGACTTTCACAAACACGACGGTGGTCTCCGTTTTGCTCTATGACCACCATAAGTATCAGGGAACTCGTCTGAAGTCTGTACCGTCGATGTGCCAACCTCTGTTTGTATCGTCCAAACCGTTTGGGGCTACAAACTAATGTCACGGGAATTGTCTGAAGGTAAACCTTACGTTTGAAAAAAAAAATAGGGATGTATAGAAGTAGTTTTGTCTAACCAAAAAAGGGTTAAATATATATACCAGTCAAAAGTTTGGACACACCTACTCATTCAAGGGTTTTTCTTTATTTTTACTATTTTCTACATTGCTGAATAATAGTGATGACATCAAAACTGCCGAATAACACATATGGAATCATGTAGTATAGTAACCAAAAAGGTGTTAAACAAATCAAAATGTATTTTATTTTTGAGATTCTTCAAAAGTAGCCACCCAATGCCTTGATAACAGCTTTGCACACGCTTGGCATTCTCTCAAACAGCTTCACCTGGAATGCTTTCCCAACTGTCTGTCGTAAGGAGAAGCGGACCAAAGTGCAACTTGTGTGTCGTTCCACGTTTTATTTACACTGTGAAACTATGCAATACATAAATAAACCGAATGACAAAAACAACAAACCGTGACGCAGAGGTGAAACATACACTGACTCAAAGATAATCTCCCACAAACCCAGGTGGAAAAAAAAACCCTACTTAAGTATGATCTCCAATTAGAGACAACGAGGACCAGCTGCCTCTAATTGGAGATCATCCCAAACAAAACCCCAACATAGAAATACAAAACTAGACCCTGACAACATAGAAATAGAAAACATAGAAGAAAAAAACCCTGTCACGCCCTGACCTACTCTACCATAGAAAATAACATATTTCTATGGTCAGACGTGACACAGTCTTGAAGGACTGGTCTTTCTTGCATAGGTCAGACCCCTGGATTCCGCTGCAAGGCGAACAATTCTCCACTTGACTTTAAAACTGTGGATCCGTACAATCATAAACCCGAGATCCATTCCCGGAGAGGACCTCTGCGATGCACAATGCTAATCGGTGGCAAAGGACCCAGCTTCTTCTGCCTGAACAGTTCATAGAAAAGATGCTCATGAAGGAGGTTGGGTGGCTCGCTTCCACACCAGTGACCCGCACATAAAAAAAGTGAAATTTGACAATAAATGTATAATCTGAATTCCCACCCAAATCCCTAAACTCAATTTATTATTAGTCTGTGGCAGTAAAATATTTTATATTAAGTCAATATATGATGGATTAAAATAATGATTATTTTTTTGAGTATATTCATCCATTGTCCAACTATTGCTTTTAAAACCTTTTAAAAATGTGATTCTCTCTCTCTCATTATGCAGAGAGCAGGTGGTGGAGACCTTCAAAGGTCTCATCAATATACAGCTCCTTAGAACAAATGGTTAAAGAAGGAATTCAGCTGTACAGACGAGCATTCATTGAGAACATTTGCCATGTGATGCAAACAATTCATAGTAATGCTTTTGTTAATCTAACAATTTTTGCGTGCCTCACAATGATATTTTTGTAAATTCATTGACCAACTTTGAGTATATAAAAACGAAATCAAACACACTCTTATAGACACTAGAAACTAAATCACAATGTTACAGACAGTATATATTAAATCACACTCTTATAGACACTAGATACTAAATCACACTCTTATAGACACTAGATACTAAATCACACTCTTATAGACACTAGATACTAAATCACACTCCAGTAGCCTTCTACCATATGGCATGTTGAAAAGCTCAGCTTCATGCACATGCATCTAAAAAGCTATCTGTCTGTCCATCTCACCCCCATCCATCCATCCAGCCAAGCCCAGAGTGCTTGGAGCAGATGGCTGGATAGAGGCATCTCTTCCTGTGTAGATAAAGACATCGATCTCCCTGGGTCATGCTGACTGGATCCGCTCATCAGCCATTCAAATGAGATGGATGCTTCTCTCTGCCTGCAGCCTAGTGACAACAAGAGGGCAGGTGGTGCAGGAAGGGGTGGGGGTGGGTGGGGGGGTTGGGGGGGGTATATACCTCACAAACCCCCTGTCAATAGAAAGAAGGGTGAAGTGGAGGGGGCTGTGATAGCCCTGAAATGTGACTGTCTGTCTGTGGCATAGATACAAATATTTGTAGAATGTAATTAGTCTCGTAAAAGAGGCCCTAGTCGCTGTGTTACCTAAGGTTGGGTTTAAGACACTAGAATATAATGGATCAGTAGCCACTGTGTTACCTAGGGTTGGGTTTAAGACACTAGAATATAATGGATCAGTAGCCACTGTGTTACCTAGGGTTGGGTTTAAGACACTAGAAGGAAATGGATCAGTAGCCACTGTGTTACCTAGGGTTGGGTTTAAGACACTAGAATATAATGGATCAGTAGCCACTGTGTTACCTAAGGTTGGGTTTAAGACACTAGAATATAATGGATCAGTAGCCACTGTGTTACCTAAGGTTGGGTTTAAGACACTAGAAGGAAATGGATCAGTAGCCACTGTGTTACCTAGGGTTGGGTTTAAGACACTAGAATATAATGGATCAGTAGCCACTGTGTTACCTAGGGTTGGGTTTAAGACACTAGAATATAATGGATCAGTAGCCACTGTGTTACCTAGGGTTGGGTTTAAGACACTAGAATGTAATGGATCAGTAGCCACTGTGTTACCTAGGGTTGGGTTTAAGACACTAGAATGTAATGGATCAGTAGCCACTGTGTTACCTAGGGTTGGGTTTAAGACACTAGAATATAATGGTTCAGTAGCCACTGTGTTACCTAGGGTTGGGTTTAAGACACTAGAATATAATGGATCAGTAGCCACTGTGTTACCTAGGGTTGGGTTTAAGACACTAGAATATAATGGATCAGTAGCCACTGTGTTACCTAGGGTTGGGTTTAAGACACTAGAATATAATGGTTCAGTAGCCACTGTGTTACCTAGGGTTGGGTTTAAGACACTAGAATATAATGGATCAGTAGCCACTGTGTTACCTAGGGTTGGGTTTAAGACACTAGAATATAATGGATCAGTAGCCACTGTGTTACCTAGGGTTGGGTTTAAGACACTAGAATATAATGGATCAGTAGCCACTGTGTTACCTAGGGTTGGGTTTAAGACACTAGAATATAATGGATCAGTAGCCACTGTGTTACCTAGGGTTGGGTTTAAGACACTAGAAGATAATGGATCAGTAGCCACTGTGTTACCTAGGGTTGGGTTTAAGACACTAGAATATAATGGATCAGTAGCCACTGTGTTACCTAGGGTTGGGTTTAAGACACTAGAATATAATGGATCAGTAGCCACTGTGTTACCTAGGGTTGGGTTTAAGACACTAGAATATAATGGATCAGTAGCCACTGTGTTACCTAGGGTTGGGTTTAAGACACTAGAATATAATGGATCAGTAGCCACTGTGTTACCTAGGGTTGGGTTTAAGACACTAGAATATAATGGATCAGTAGCCACTGTGTTACCTAGGGTTGGGTTTAAGACACTAGAATATAATGGATCAGTAGCCACTGTGTTACCTAGGGTTGGGTTTAAGACACTAGAATATAATGGATCAGTAGCCACTGTGTTACCTAGGGTTGGGTTTAAGACACTAGAATATAATGGATCAGTAGCCACTGTGTTACCTAGGGTTGGGTTTAAGACACTAGAATATAATGGATCAGTAGCCACTGTGTTACCTAGGGTTGGGTTTAAGACACTAGAATATAATGGATCAGTAGCCACTGTGTTACCTAGGGTTGGGTTTAAGACACTAGAATATAATGGATCAGTAGCCACTGTGTTACCTAGGGTTGGGTTTAAGACACTAGAATATAATGGATCAGTAGCCACTGTGTTACCTAGGGTTGGGTTTAAGACACTAGAATATAATGGATCAGTAGCCACTGTGTTACCTAGGGTTGGGTTTAAGACACTAGAATATAATGGATCAGTAGCCACTGTGTTACCTAGGGTTGGGTTTAAGACACTAGAATATAATGGATCAGTATCCACTGTGGTTACCTAGGGTTGGGTTTAAGACACTAGAATATAATGGATCAGTAGCCACTGTGTTACCTAGGGTTGGGTTTAAGACACTAGAATATAATGGATCAGTAGCCACTGTGTTACCTAGGGTTGGGTTTAAGACACTAGAATATAATGGATCAGTAGTCGCTGTGTTACCTAGGGTTGGGTTTAAGACACTAGAAGATAATGGATCAGTAGCCACTGTGTTACCTAGGGTTGGGTTTAAGACACTAGAATATAATGGATCAGTAGCCACTGTGTTACCTAGGGTTGGGTTTAAGACACTAGAATATAATGGATCAGTAGCCACTGTGTTACCTAGGGTTGGGTTTAAGACACTAGAAGATAATGGATCAGTAGCCACTGTGTTACCTAGGGTTGGGTTTAAGACACTAGAAGATAATGGATCAGTAGCCACTGTGTTACCCAGGGTTGGGTTTAAGACACTAGAAGATAATGGATCAGTAGCCACTGTGTTACCTAGGGTTGGGTTTAAGACACTAGAATATAATGGATCAGTAGCCACTGTGTTACCTAGGGTTGGGTTTAAGACACTAGAATATAATGGATCAGTAGCCACTGTGTTACCTAGGGTTGGGTTTAAGACACTAGAATATAATGGATCAGTAGCCACTGTGTTACCTAGGGTTGGGTTTAAGACACTAGAATATAATGGATCAGTAGCCACTGTGTTACCTAGGGTTGGGTTTAAGACACTAGAATATAATGGATCAGTAGCCACTGTGTTACCTAGGGTTGGGTTTAAGACACTAGAATATAATGGATCAGTAGCCACTGTGTTACCTAGGGTTGGGTTTAAGACACTAGAATATAATGGATCAGTAGCCACTGTGTTACCTAGGGTTGGGTTTAAGACACTAGAAGATAATGGATCAGTAGCCACTGTGTTACCTAGGGTTGGGTTTAAGACACTAGAAGATAATGGATCAGTAGCCACTGTGTTACCTAGGGTTGGGTTTAAGACACTAGAATATAATGGATCAGTAGCCACTGTGTTACCTAGGGTTGGGTTTAAGACACTAGAATATAATGGATCAGTAGCCACTGTGTTACCTAGGGTTGGGTTTAAGACACTAGAATATAATGGATCAGTAGCCACTGTGTTACCTAGGGTTGGGTTTAAGACACTAGAATATAATGGATCAGTAGCCACTGTGTTACCTAGGGTTGGGTTTAAGACACTAGAATATAATGGATCAGTAGCCACTGTGTTACCTAGGGTTGGGTTTAAGACACTAGAATATAATGGATCAGTAGCCACTGTGTTACCTAGGGTTGGGTTTAAGACACTAGAATATAATGGATCAGTAGCCACTGTGTTACCTAGGGTTGGGTTTAAGACACTAGAAGATAATGGATCAGTAGCCACTGTGTTACCCAGGGTTGGGTTTAAGACACTAGAAGATAATGGATCAGTAGCCACTGTGTTACCTAGGGTTGGGTTTAAGACACTAGAATATAATGGATCAGTAGCCACTGTGTTACCTAGGGTTGGGTTTAAGACACTAGAATATAATGGATCAGTAGCCACTGTGTTACCTAGGGTTGGGTTTAAGACACTAGAATATAATGGATCAGTAGCCACTGTGTTACCTAGGGTTGGGTTTAAGACACTAGAATATAATGGATCAGTAGCCACTGTGTTACCTAGGGTTGGGTTTAAGACACTAGAATATAATGGATCAGTAGCCACTGTGTTACCTAGGGTTGGGTTTAAGACACTAGAATATAATGGATCAGTAGCCACTGTGTTACCTAGGGTTGGGTTTAAGACACTAGAATATAATGGATCAGTAGCCACTGTGTTACCTAGGGTTGGGTTTAAGACACTAGAATATAATGGTTCAGTAGCCACTGTGTTACCTAGGGTTGGGTTTAAGACACTAGAATAT
This sequence comes from Salmo trutta, assembly GCF_901001165.1. Taxonomy (NCBI): domain Eukaryota; kingdom Metazoa; phylum Chordata; class Actinopteri; order Salmoniformes; family Salmonidae; genus Salmo; species Salmo trutta. The sequence continues at coordinate 49,290,764 of NC_042978.1, read as the reverse complement.
AATGGATCAGTAGCCACTGTGTTACCTAGGGTTGGGTTTAAGACACTAGAATATAATGGATCAGTAGCCACTGTGTTACCTAGGGTTGGGTTTAAGACACTAGAATATAATGGATCAGTAGTCGCTGTGTTACCTAGGGTTGGGTTTAAGACACTAGAAGATAATGGATCAGTAGCCACTGTGTTACCTAGGGTTGGGTTTAAGACACTAGAATATAATGGATCAGTAGCCACTGTGTTACCTAGGGTTGGGTTTAAGACACTAGAATATAATGGATCAGTAGCCACTGTGTTACCTAGGGTTGGGTTTAAGACACTAGAATATAATGGATCAGTAGCCACTGTGTTACCTAGGGTTGGGTTTAAGACACTAGAAGATAATGGATCAGTAGCCACTGTGTTACCCAGGGTTGGGTTTAAGACACTAGAAGATAATGGATCAGTAGCCACTGTGTTACCTAGGGTTGGGTTTAAGACACTAGAATATAATGGATCAGTAGCCACTGTGTTACCTAGGGTTGGGTTTAAGACACTAGAATATAATGGATCAGTAGCCACTGTGTTACCTAGGGTTGGGTTTAAGACACTAGAATATAATGGATCAGTAGCCACTGTGTTACCTAGGGTTGGGTTTAAGACACTAGAATATAATGGATCAGTAGCCACTGTGTTACCTAGGGTTGGGTTTAAGACACTAGAATATAATGGATCAGTAGCCACTGTGTTACCTAGGGTTGGGTTTAAGACACTAGAATATAATGGATCAGTAGCCACTGTGTTACCTAGGGTTGGGTTTAAGACACTAGAATATAATGGATCAGTAGCCACTGTGTTACCTAGGGTTGGGTTTAAGACACTAGAAGATAATGGATCAGTAGCCACTGTGTTACCCAGGGTTGGGTTTAAGACACTAGAAGATAATGGATCAGTAGCCACTGTGTTACCTAGGGTTGGGTTTAAGACACTAGAATATAATGGATCAGTAGCCACTGTGTTACCTAGGGTTGGGTTTAAGACACTAGAATATAATGGATCAGTAGCCACTGTGTTACCTAGGGTTGGGTTTAAGACACTAGAATATAATGGATCAGTAGCCACTGTGTTACCTAGGGTTGGGTTTAAGACACTAGAATATAATGGATCAGTAGCCACTGTGTTACCTAGGGTTGGGTTTAAGACACTAGAATATAATGGATCAGTAGCCACTGTGTTACCTAGGGTTGGGTTTAAGACACTAGAATATAATGGATCAGTAGCCACTGTGTTACCTAGGGTTGGGTTTAAGACACTAGAATATAATGGATCAGTAGCCACTGTGTTACCTAGGGTTGGGTTTAAGACACTAGAAGATAATGGATCAGTAGCCACTGTGTTACCCAGGGTTGGGTTTAAGACACTAGAAGATAATGGATCAGTAGCCACTGTGTTACCTAGGGTTGGGTTTAAGACACTAGAATATAATGGATCAGTAGCCACTGTGTTACCTAGGGTTGGGTTTAAGACACTAGAATATAATGGATCAGTAGCCACTGTGTTACCTAGGGTTGGGTTTAAGACACTAGAATATAATGGATCAGTAGCCACTGTGTTACCTAGGGTTGGGTTTAAGACACTAGAATATAATGGATCAGTAGCCACTGTGTTACCTAGGGTTGGGTTTAAGACACTAGAAGGTACAATCATCAGTCTTCATCAATTACAGTGCCTTCAGAAAGTATTCATACGCCTTTGACTTATTCCACATTTTGTTGTTACAGCCTGAATTTAACATGGATATATTTTAGATGCTTTGTCACTGGCCTACCCACAATGCCCCATAATGTCAAAATGTGAATTATGTTATTTTAGACTTTTACTAATGAATAAAAAATGAAAAGTTGAAATGTCTTCTGTCAATAAGTATTCAACAACTTTGTTATGGTAAGAGTAAGTATACTCAGTGGTGTAAAGTACTTAAGTAAAAATACTTTAAAGTACTCCTTAAGTAGTTTTTTTAGGGTATCTGTACTTTACTATTTATATTTTTGACAACTTTTACTTTTACTTCACTACATTCCTAAAGAAAATAATATACTTTGTACTCCATACATTTTCCCTGACACCCAAAAGTACTAGTTACATTTTGAATGCTTAGCAGGACAGGAAAATGGACCAATTAAGGCACTTATCAAGACAACACATGGTCATCCCTTCTGCCTCTGATCTGGCGGACTCACTTAACACAAATGCATCTTTTGTAAATTATGCCTGATTGTTGGAGTGTGCACCTGGCTATCAATTGAAATGATTTATACTTATACTTTTACTTGTGATACTTAAGTATATATAGAACCAAATACTTTTAGACTTTTGCTCAAGTAGTATTTTACTGGGTGACTTTCACTTTTACTGGAGTAACTTTCTATTAAGGTATCTATACTTTTACTCAAGTATGACAATTGGGTACTGAGTATACTGAACAAAAATCTAAACGTAACATGCAACAATTTCAACGATTTTATTGAGTTACAGTTCATATAAGGAAATCAGTCAATTTAAATACATTCATTAGGCCCTGATCTATGGATTTCACATGACTGGGCAAGGGGCGCAGCCATGGGTGGGCCTGGCTCCTAAGTGGGTGGGCCTCTGCCCTCCCAGGCCCACCCATGGCTGTGCCCCTTCTGGCCTCTATCGAGACGACATCCCCTGGTATCCAGTTAGATGAAGTCCTTGAGATGATTCCACCCCCATAGCGTGTGACATCCCGCCACGTAGAGGTTGAGAGAGATGTGTGGGCCAGACTCTCAGGAGGAAAAACCCATGAATAAATGAATTTGGTGCTCCTGAGAAGGAGGATAGTCACGCTGACACTAGTGCTGTAGTTATTCTAAATATATCTATTGTCCTTATTACGTGGTTGCATACAATGAAATGCAATGTTTTTGGGGTAAATCTTTGAGGGATTTTGATAGTAAAGGGCTTGAACCCTTTTTTTTCATTTTCGCATAAAATGACATACCCAAATCTAACTGCCTGTAGCTCAGGACCTGAAGCAAGGATCTGCATATTCTTGATACCATTTGAAAGGAAACACGTTGAAGTTTGTGGAAATGTGAAACTAATGTAGGAGAATATAACAAATTAGATCTGGTAAAAGATAATGCAAACAAAAAAACATGAGTTTTCTTTTTTTTTTCATTATGTTTGAAATGCAAGAGAAAGGCCATAATAAAATATTGCAGTTTAAGCGCAATATCGATTTTGGCCACTAGATGACAGCAATGTGTGTGCAAAGTTTCAGATTGATCCAATGAAGCATTGCAATACTACAGTATTTTGAATTAAGTCTGCCTAGATGTGCCGAATTGGTCAATTGAAACATTTTCAAGTACATAACTATAGAGAACATACAAAAATTATATGGTAATGCAACATTTAACTTTACACACTCCCAGGAATGTCATACATGATGGATCATTAGCTTATACACTAACTTTCACACATCTAGATGGCCGTGCGGGGTGGGTGTGGAGCCAGGGACAGCAGGGGTTCAATCTGTAGAACAGAGTTCCTACATTTGAATATAAAAATAGATTTTTATCAAACAAAACTATGCTACATTTTATCTCTGGGACCCTCAGGATGACAAATCAGAGCAAGATTACTGAATGTAAGTACATTATTTACCTTCAGAGGTGAATGCATCAAACCAGTTGCCGTGATAAAAAGTTTTTTGTTATTGGGGACTCAATACAACGCATTAGTTAGGTCCACTATCCATATTTTTAAGCATAGGGGTGGCTGCATAATGTTAAGGGTATGCTTGTAATCATTAAGGGCTGAGGAGTTTTTCAGGATAAAAAAAATATTGAATGGAGCTAAGCACAGGCAACAACCTTGAGGAAAACCTGGTTCAGTCTGCTTTCCAAAGTTACAGTTTTGACTTAAATCTGCATGAAAATCTATGGCAAGATCTGAAAATGGTTGTCTAGCAATGATCAACAACCAATTTGTCAGAGCTTGAAGAATTTAAAAGATTAATAGGCAAATGTTGCACAATCCAGGTGTGAAAAGCTCTTAGAGATTTACCCAGATGCTTCTACTAAGCATTGACTCAGGGGTGTGAATTTTTTAACTTTTTTTTAATTTCACCTTTATTTAACCAGGTAGGCTAGTTGAGAACAAGTTCTCACTTACAACTGCGACCTGGCCAAGATAAAGCAAAGCAGTTTAAACACATACAACAACACAGAGTTACACATGGAATAAACAAAACATACAGTCAATAATACAGTAGAAAAAAATCTATATATACAGTGTGTGCAAATGAGGTAAGATAAGGGAGGTAAAGGCAATAAATAGGCCACGGTGGCAAACTAATTACAATACTTACAGTACGTAAATGAGATATTGAGGTCCTACTTTCTCAGATGAAATATGTATTTTTAAAAGTTACCCTAGTGCTTTGTAACCTTTTTGTGTGTTTTTATTTATTTATTTTACCGTTATTTTACCAGGTAAGTTGACATTCTCATTTACAGCAACGACCTGGGGAATAGTTTCAGGTGAGAGGAAGGGGGATGAATGAGCCAATTGTAAACTGAGGATGATTAGGTGGCCGGGCGGGGTGGGTGTGGAGCCAGAGACAGCAGGGGTGTCATTGAAAAGCTTAGCCACTATGTACCTCCATCATTACCCCTGACACAACTATCAGGATTGTGAGTTGGTATGTAACCTAGTTGCTGGACCTAGCTAACGTTGGTGGGGTTTGACCCCCCCCCCCCACCACCACCACCACCACCACCACCTCAGACCCAGTCTCTGTTTGTGTGTGTGTGTGTGTGTGTGTGTGTGTGTGTGTGTGTGTGTGTGTGTGTGTGTGTGTGTGTGTGTGTGTGTGTGTGTTTGCATGTTTCTGGCAATCTGCTCCTATTGTTACACACTTTCTGTCCTGCTAGGAGGGTATATAAGACTGAACTCAATCAAATACAAAATAATATGGACGTCTCTTTCTTATATTACAGATGTTTCCAAGCATTTCTGACTGGGGCCAATTCCTGCCATTTTACATTTTTTATTAAACTAGGTAAGTCAGTTAAGAACTAATTATTATTTACAATGACAGCCAACCCCGGCCAAACCCGGACAACGCTGAACCAATTGTGCGCTGCCCTATTGTCTGGAGTCAATGAGGGAGTGTCTGGACTGGAGAGAGGCTTTTACAATACAATACATACATAAAGAACAGTGTCTGGACTGGAGAGAGGCTTTTACAATACAATACATACATAAAGAACAACTTTCATTCACTTGTTGTTTCCACAGTGGATGGATATCACAGAGATTGGTTTTCAGTAGTAACGTCCCTGGACGGTGGGATATGCAGTACTTAGGTTACCTCAAATACCTCGTACCTCTGCACATTGATCTGGTACTGGTACTCCCTGTATATAGCTCCACATTGATCTGGTACTTCCTGTATATAGCTCCACATTGATCTGGTACTTCCTGTATATAGCTCCACATTGATCTGGTACTTCCTGTATATAGCTCCACATTGATCTGGTACTTCCTGTATATAGCTCCACATTGATCTGGTACTCCCTGTATATAGCTCCACATTGATCTGGTACTTCCTGTATATAGCTCCACATTGATCTGGTACTGGTACTCCCTGTATATAGCTCCACATTGATCTGGTACTCCCTGTATATAGCTCCACATTGATCTGGTACTTCCTGTATATAGCTCCACATTGATCTGGTATTGGTACTTCCTGTATATAGCTCCACATTGATCTGGTACTCCCTGTATATAGCTCCACATTGATCTGGTACTCCCTGTATATAGCTCCACATTGATCTGGTATTGGTACTTCCTGTATATAGCTCCACATTGATCTGGTACTCCCTGTATATAGCTCCACATTGATCTGGTACTCCCTGTATATAGCTCCACATTGATCTGGTATTGGTACTTCCTGTATATAGCTCCACATTGATCTGGTACTGGTACTCCCTGTATATAGCTCCACATTGATCTGGTATTGGTACTTCCTGTATATAGCCCCACATTGATCTGGTACTGGTACTCCCTGTATATGGCTCCACATTGATCTGGTATTGGTACTTCCTGTATATAGCTCCACATTGATCTGGTACTGGTACTCCCTGTATATAGCTCCACATTGATCTGGTATTGGTACTTCCTGTATATAGCTCCACATTGATCTGGTACTGGTACTCCCTGTATATAGCTCCACATTGATCTGGTATTGGTACTTCCTGTATATAGCTCCACATTGATCTGGTACTTCCTGTGTATAGCTCCACATTGATCTGGTACTCCCTGTATATAGCTCCACATTGATCTGGTACTTCCTGTATATAGCTCCACATTGATCTGGTACTTCCTGTATATAGCTCCACATTGATCTGGTACTCCCTGTATATAGCTCCACATTGATCTGGTACTGGTACTTCCTGTGTATAGCTCCACATTGATCTGGTACTTCCTGTATATAGCTCCACATTGATCTGGTACTTCCTGTATATAGCTCCACATTGATCTGGTATTCCCTGTATATAGCTCCACATTGATCTGGTATTGGTACTTCCTGTATATAGCTCCACATTGATCTGGTACTGGTACTCCCTGTATATAGCTCCACATTGATCTGGTATTGGTACTTCCTGTATATAGCCCCACATTGATCTGGTACTGGTACTCCCTGTATATAGCTCCACATTGATCTGGTATTGGTACTTCCTGTATATAGCTCCACATTGATCTGGTACTGGTACTCCCTGTATATAGCTCCACATTGATCTGGTATTGGTACTTCCTGTATATAGCTCCACATTGATCTGGTACTTCCTGTGTATAGCTCCACATTGATCTGGTACTTCCTGTATATAGCTCCACATTGATCTGGTACTCCCTGTATATAGCTCCACATTGATCTGGTACTCCCTGTATATAGCTCCACATTGATCTGGTACTCCCTGTATATAGCTCCACATTGATCTGGTACTTCCTGTATATAGCTCCACATTGATCTGGTACTTCCTGTATATAGCTCCACATTGATCTGGTACTCCCTGTATATAGCTCCACATTGATCTGGTACTGGTACTTCCTGTGTATAGCTCCACATTGATCTGGTACTTCCTGTATATAGCTCCACATTGATCTGGTACTTCCTGTATATAGCTCCACATTGATCTGGTACTCCCTGTATATAGCTCCACATTGATCTGGTATTGGTACTTCCTGTATATGGAAAGGTGAATGTAAGAAGTGAACATCATTTCAAATAGGCTACATATTTACGTCATTTAGCAGACGCTCTTATCCAGAGCGACTTACAGTAGTGAATGCATACATTTCATACATTTTTTTTTTTCTGCGCTGGCCCCCCGTGGGAATCGAACCCACAACCCTGGTGTTGCAAACACCATGCTCTACCAACTGAGCTACACATTGATCTGGTACTCCCTGTATATAGCTCCACATTGATCTGGTATTGGTACTTCCTGTATATAGCTCCATATTGATCTGGTACTGGTACTCCCTGTATATAGCTCCACATTGATCTGGTACTTCCTGTATATAGCTCCACATTGATCTGGTACTCCCTGTATATAGCTCCACATTGATCTGGTACTTCCTGTATATAGCTCCACATTGATCTGGTATTGGTACTTCCTGTATATAGCTCCACATTGATCTGGTACTCCCTGTATATAGCTCCACATTGACCTGGTACTGGTACTTCCTGTATATAGCTCCACATTGATCTGGTACTTCCTGTATATAGCTCCACATTGATCTGGTACTTCCTGTATATAGCTCCACATTGATCTGGTACTTCCTGTATATAGCTCCACATTGATCTGGTACTTCCTGTATATAGCTCCACATTGATCTGGTACTCCCTGTATATAGCTCCACATTGATCTGGTACTTCCTGTATATAGCTCCACATTGATCTGGTACTTCCTGTATATAGCTGCACATTTATCTGGTACTTCCTGTATATAGCTCCATTCTTGTGTATTTTATGTTAACATTTTTATTTTTAAACTGCATTGTTGGTTAAGGATAAGTAAGCATTTCACGGTAAAGTCTACACCAGTTGTATTCGGTGCAGGTGAACAATAAAGTTTGATTTGATTTTATGGATAGGACAGAGACTGGTTCCCCATGTTAACCAGGAAGTCTCCTGCTTTTTCATTACAATACAATTTGACCTTAACATACCATATCTCATAAAATCAATATCAGGACATAATATTTAACTAGGCAAGTCAGTTAAGAACAAATTCTTATTTACAATGACGGCCTACCCCGGCCTACCCCGGCCTACCCCGGGCCAATTGTGCACCGCCCTATGGGACTCCTAATCACAGCCGGTTGTGATACAGCCTGGAATCGAACCAGGGTGTCTGTAGTGCGCTGAGATGCAGTGCCTTAGACCGCTGCGACACTCAGGAGCCCTTCATCTTACTAATCGTCTCTATTGAAAACACTCAAAAGCTAAGACAGCAATCTGGAGCGGAAACCTACAGGAGGGTAGATCTACAAGAACAGAGCTGGAGAGCCCTTGTTTAGTATTTCAGTAGGATCACCATTAGCAACAGCTAAAGCAGCAGCTACTCTTCCTGGGGTCCACAAAATACATAATTCAGAGCATTAATAGACATCAGATGGACAGAACTACATTTAAAATGAATATACGTGCTTTTATACATGTAACGCCTTCATAATCACATGATTCATAACGCTGTAACTGTACGCAAGTGCAACTTACAAATGGAAACACAATAACAAGGTGTGTTGCAAATAGTCAGACACTTTTAACTAAATTCCCCTGACAGCAACCTTGTTTCACTACATTTTCCTGATGTGAATATCAAATCAAATCGGCCGCTGCAACAGAGATTGCGTCATCTGTGTATCTGTTGGGGCGGTATGCAAATTGGAGTGGGTCTAGGGTTTCTGGGATAATGGTGTTGATGTGGGCCATGATCTGCCTTTCAAAGCACTTCATGGCTACAGACGTGAGTGCTACGGGTCGGTAGTCATTTAGGCAGGTTACCTTAGTGTTCTTGGGCACAGGGACTATGGTGGCCTGCTTGAAACATGTTGGTATTACAGACTCAGACAGGGAGAGGTTAAAAATGTCAGTGAAGACATTTGCCAGTTGGTCAGCGCATGCTCAGAGGACACATCCTGGTAATCCATCTGGCCCTGCGGCCTTATGAATGTTGACCTGTTTAAAGGTCTTACTCACATCAGCTATGGAGAGCGTGATCACACAGTCATCCGGAACGGCTGATGTTCTCGTGCATGTTTCAGTGTTACTTGCCTCGAAGCGAGCAAGTAAGCTCGTCTGGTATGCTCGTGTCACTAGGCAGCTTGCGGCTGTGCTTCCCTTTGTGGTCTGTAATTGTTTGCAAGCCCTGCCACATCCAACAAGCGTCAGAGCTGGTGTAGTACGATTCAATCTTAGTCCTGTATTGACACTTTGCCTGTTTGATGGTTCGTCGGCGGGCATAGCGGGATTTCTTATAAGCTGATATATAATGAATCAGAATCAGATGGAGCTGTTTGACTCCTGCTGATATATAATGAATCAGAATCAGATGGAGTTGTATGACTCCTGCTCATATATAATGAATCAGATGGAGCTGTTTGACTCCTGCTGATATATAATGAATCAGAATCAGATGGAGCTGTTTGACTCCTGCTGATATATAATGAATCAGAATCAGATGGTGCTGTTTGACTCCTGCTGATATATAATGAATCAGAATCAGATGGAGTTGTTTGACTCCTGCTGATATATAATGAATCAGATGGAGCTGTTTGACTCCTGCTGATATATAATGAATCAGAATCAGATGGAGTTGTTTGACTCCTGCTGATATATAATGAATCAGAATCAGATTGAGTTGTTTTACTCCTGCTGATATAAACTGAACCAGAATCAGATGGGAGTTTCACCTAAGGTCCTTGGCTCCCACTGAGACTTTCGTCTCGTGATCAGAGTTAACAGACGTGAACGTAGCAACCTTGAATCGTGTGTAGTTTCCTCCCTCTAAAAGTTTCAACTTAATGGGGGTGGCAGGTAAGAAGGTTGGGCCAGTAACTGTAAAGGCCGCTGGTTGACATCCCTGAGCTGAATAGGTGCAAATCTGTCAATGTGCCCTTGCAAAGTACTTAACACTAATTGTTCCTGTAAGTCACTCTGGATAAGAGCGTCTTCTAAAAAAGTGTCCACATATCAGTACATACTTGGGTATCAACTCAAGGACAGAACTACAATGGCAAAAAAAAGTATGTAAACCCTTTGGAATTACCTGGATTTCTGCATAAATTGGTCATAGAATTTCATCTGATCTTCATCTAAGTCACACCAGTAGACAAACATAGTGCTTAAACTAATAACACACAAATTATTGTATTTTATTGTCTATATTGAATACATAATTTTAAACATTCACAGTGTAGGTTGGGAAAAGTATGTCTAGGCTAATGACTTCTCCAAAAGCTAATTGGAGTCAGGAGTCAGCTAACCTGGAGTCCAATCAATAAGACGAGATTGGAGATGTTGGTTAGAGCTGCCTAGCCTTATAAAAAAACACTCACAAAATTTGACTTTGCTTTTCACAAGAAGCATTGCCTGATGTGAACCATGCCTCGAACAAAGAGATCTCAGAAGACCTAAGATTAAGAATTGTTGACTTGCATAAAGCTGGAAAGGGTTACAAAAGTATCTCTAAAAGCCTTGATGTTCATCAGTCCACGGTGAGACAAATTGTCTATAAAAATTGAGAAAGTTCAGCACTGTTGCCACTCTCCCCAGGAGTAGCCGTAAAGGAAAGTCACTGCAAGAACACAGCTCAGAATGTTCAATGAGGTTAAGAAGAATCTTAGACTTACAGAAATCTCTGGAATAAGTTAACATCTCTGTTGACGAGTCTACGATACGTAAAACACTAAACAAGAATGGTGTTCATGGGAGGACACTACGGAAGAAGCCACTGCTGTCCAAAAAAAAAATTCTGCACGTCTGAAGTTCGCAAAAGTGCACCTGGATGTTCCACAGCGCTACTGGCAAAATATTCTGTGGACAGATGAAACTACAGTTGAGTTGTTTGGAAGGAACACACAACACTATGTGTGGAGAAAAAAAGGCACAGCACACCAACATCAAAACCTCATCCCAACTGTAAAGTATGGTGGAGGGAGCATTATGGTTTGGGGCTGCTTTGCTGCCTCAGGGCCTGGACACCTTGCTATCATCAACGGAAAAATGAATTCCCATGTTTATCAAGACGTTTTGCAGGAGAATGTCAGGCTGTCCACCAATTGAAGCTCAACAGAAGTTGGGTGACGCAACAGGACAACGACCCAAAACACAGAAGTAAATCAACAACAAAATGGCTTCAACAGAAGAAAATACGCCTTCTGGAGTGGCCCAGTCAGAGTCCTGACCTCAACCCAATTGAGATGCTGTGACAGGACCTCAAGAGAGCAGTTCACACCAGACATCCCAAGAATATTGCTGAACTGAAACAGTTTTTTAAAGAGGAATGATCCAAAATTCCTCCTGACCGTTGTGCAGGTCTGATCCCCAACTACAGAAAACGTTTGGTTGAGGTTATTGCTGCCAAAGGAGGGTCAACCAGTTATTAAATCCAAGGGTTCACATACTTTTCCCACCCTGCACTGTGAATGTTTACACAGTGTGTTCAATAAAGACATGAAAATGTATAATTGTTTGTGTGTTATTAGTTTAAGCAGACAGTGTTTGTCTATTGTTGTGACTTAGATGAAGATCAGATAAAAAAAATGTTTGACCAATTTATGTAGAAATCCAGGTAATTCAAAAGGGTTCACATACTTTTTCTTGCCACTGTTCAGCGAGATAGTCAGCCACCCGGAACCAGTCCCCTGTCATCAACCCAACATTCACCCAGTCTGCAGAGGTGCTGCATGGGTAAGTGGCCCAGTAGCTAGCCTAGCATTAAAGGGATAGTGGGAGATTTTACCAGTGGCTGAAAAAGTACCCAATTGTCATACTTGAGTAAAAGTATAGATACCTTAATAGAAAGTTAATCAAGTAAAAGTCACCCAGTAAAATATTACTTGAGTAAGTAATTGTCATACCAACATGCCATTCATCAAGAATACTTTGCTCTACTGAGGCGAGCCCCCTGATATCCTAATGTTCTTTAAACAACCCGGGAAAGATTCTCACAACAACCAGTTAGTCAGTGAGCTAAGCGGACTATCATATCAATATACAGAGCATGACTGCTCATTAATCTACTGAGTCTTTGCTTCCTCTTAAGCAAGCCCCCTGATATCCTGATGCCAAGGACACATCTTTATCTTCAACTTTAA